>NC_031770.1:37167816-37297602 GCF_001522545.3 Parus major | reverse complement strand
AAAGAAAAAGTTGTCACTGCCAAATAAAAAGATTTAATTTTTTTTATTAAACTTCTTTTTTTCCTTTCCTCCTCTTTCTGAAAATTTGGAGTCATAAATGTGACAACCATATCAAAATTCCACAGTCCAGTGGATTAAGTATTTTTAATAGAATATTTTTTACCAGAAGCTTTCCTATTCAGTGATTATCACTTTCCACAATGTAATTCTCAGAACTGTGGCACACTGGCTGTGTTCCAATTTATAAAATTGGAGTGGCCACAGTTCAGTAAGTTTTCTATGTAGGAAATAGAGTTGTTCAATATAGATGTGATAAATATTGCTTAGTAATAGATTATGCTGTATACACCAAACAATAATTGTTTTATGCTAGTTATTAAAATGTTCCTTAAGTGTGTGCCCAGAATCAAAGTTGAAATTATGAATATTTTAAAGTTAGCTGAAATTTACTGTACTTAATTTAAAGAAATCTTTGCTTACTGATAGAGTGCTACAAGTATGGTAAAAGTATTCTAAAAATAGTAATATATTATAATAAAAACTTGCTCTAATATTAATAACGTGGAATAAAATTCTCAAGTTTCATCTATACTGGAAAAGTTTATTCATCGTAAATTTTGCAGAAACATGTTGGGGTTTATTTCTTCAGTTTTAAATCAGTGTTTTCTTCTTCTAAGGGATGATTACAGTTTTGTTTTTTTAAATAGCTTTTGTTTTAAGGCATTTACACTATGCATATATGTTTCTCTATTTCTTCATTACGTATTCTGTTATTTTCCCAGAAGAAATGTACTTCTCCTCCCTCCTCCCTCAGTATTTGGAGGTTTTCAGGGAAGTATAATCTTATACGTATCTTGTATGCAGAATTTTTTAGCTATAGCTTGAATTTAGTTCAAAGTTGTTCATAGTATTTTTTCTCATGTTTTATAGCACTGTGGTCTTACTGTGTAAATAATAAAATAACTTTATTAGAAGAGCAGCTGAAATTTGTGTTCCTTCTGACATCATTCATAGACATTCATGAGCATTCCTAGAAACAACATAAGGAGTAAGGCAGGTGGCAAACTCTGTGTGATACAATTAGTGTAGCTCTCTCTCTGGGTCTTCTCTCCATGGGCATTTCCAAGGCAGACATTCAGCAGGCCATGGAGGGCACCCACTCAGTGGAGCAGGGCCAAAGCAGCACTGGTGGGCTCGTGGTGAAGACTCCAAGTGTCCTTCTGCAGGTGACTGTAAGGTGAGGATGATGCTGATGTTGTGGGAACTGGAGTATGCTTTGTCAGTGTAAAGGACTAATGGTTTTCCATCTCATAGGAAAGACACAGTCCCAAACAAACCTTTCTTCTATGCAGCTTTGGGACCATTCAGCATAAGGTGTTTTTCACAGGTTATAAAAGTATAAATTCTACTCGGAAGAGTAATTTTAAAATGTGGTCACTTCTAGGAATATCTCACTAGTATTTCAGGGATCATGCCATGGTTCTCCATTAGAATCTAAACTTCACACTAAATAAAGTCATAAAGAACATGTTTTTATCTTTACATTTACCATGAGAGTGGCAGAAGCTGTGATAAGGCTCATATTGTCAGTTACAAGTACTAATTACTTGATCCCAGGCTCAACTGCCACAGAAATCATCATCAAGCCCAGTAAGTAATGATAATAGATGAAAACCTGCTGATCTTCCAGCTGCCACTGGCAATGAAAGAGATATTATGGAGGCAGAGTAGAAATTTATTTGTTTAAGACTGCACTGGAATATGAATATTATTGTAGCAGCTTTTCCCAACTTAGGTTATGAAAAAAAAAAAATCATCTTACTCATATTTAATTTATGTGTAATAAAATTCCATACCTTGAAATACATGATACAAATTATTTCTCTAGAAAGTCCATAATGAAGAGAAGTTTGCATATAGTATACAATGAAAAATTAACACTTAGAAAAATTGGTATAATTTTTTGTTATTTTTAAAAAAAACTTCAGTATTCTCAATAGACATTTGACAACTTAAAAACTCTGGTTTTTATGCTGTCATCTCTATTTGATTAATAAAACTAAAAGTTATTCATTTAGTCACATAAATTGTGGAACAATGTTGAGACTCAATTTGTGCTGGCAGGAGTCAGTGGTATTGTGGAATTTCAATGGCTTTCATAAACTCCAAGTACAAATTGGGATTTTCAGCGATTGACATGTGCAGACACAAAGCCCTGCTCCAGATACTTTTAGTAATAATTCTGGTCTCCACTTGGGAATTTTGAAAATACATATTTAATAGTATGTCATCTCTTGAATTACATTAAGAAAAAGTATTGAAACTTAATGGAATCTTTTGCTTTGCAATATTGACCTTGTGCCATCCTAAAATTGGGTAGAGAGAGAAACATAGATTTTGATCTGGAAGAAAGTTATTATTTTTGAAAATGATGCTGTTTTCTGGCCTGTAGTTGTATGATAGCAGAGCCACAAACTGTCGTTATTGAAACTGAAGCAGAAATTGGGGGTTTAGAAAGAGATGTGAACCTTTGAAAAAAAGTACATGTGAATATATATCCATAGAGCTGAGCTTTGACTGCACTAAGACCTGAGAAATTAGGTTTTTAGCAGTATAATTTTTCTTGGGTTCCTATACAAAGACTGCTGCATCTCACCCAGTTCTTGATACATCAGGGGTTGACATTTTAAATCTCATTCTCTGCAATGGAATTCCTCAGTACCCCTTGAAATTATTAGGTTTTATTCTGAGAAGGTTTTTTAAAATTATTTTCAAATTTCAATGAGCTGGAGTATCTTTTAAAAACAGCTAACCCCTTTCTTTGAGCTTTATCTTCAGTTTCATTTCAGTTTTTATTATCAGCTGTAATGACTATCATTTGCAGCACCAAAGATGAAAAGCAGTCCCATGATCCAGACAGAATGTTGTCTTACCAGTAGATATCACACAATCCTTGTCCAGTTTTGGAAATCCCTGAGCTGAAAATAAGTAGAGATTTGAAGAGTGAAAGGGAAGTACCATATAGGCTTGCCTCACTGTATTTCTCCCATCTGCTGTTTGTAGCCACTAGGATAGATGGCTCTTTGGCCAGCTGAGTTTATTTTCTTTTTTCTGCAAGAAACAGTACATACCAGAATACAAAAGTTTTAGACTGTCTTAATGTTTGCATTAAGGAATACCCTAGCTACTTGTAAGATAAAAAAACAGCAGGTAGCCTATTTGCTGATTTGCATCTGGAAAAATTCTCATTGTCTTTGACATGAATTACTGTGTTTTTGAAAATTATCTATCAATGGTTTTTGTCGCATTGAGGCTGAAATGAAAAAAAAAAACCATTGGATCATAACTTACACCAAATAATGAATATTTGTGGTTTTTTAGTTGACAAGAGGAGGAAGAAAGAGCAACAATGAATATCCTGTGACCATCCTCCTCATGGCCTACCAGCATGCTTCGTGTCTTTTGATCTTAGATCTCTGTTCTTTTTCTAGCAGGGACTATATGTCTGCAGGATCTGCTGTGTTATTAAAGGTTGTTAAATATTTAGTCTTATTGTACCTTCTTGAAGGGTAGTTTTAACCTGGCCATCTCAAGCACTTTATCATGACTAAACCATCCTTTTGCAGGGTTGTCCAGAGAAAGTACTCCATTGAATGTAGGGTTAATAAGAGCAGTTTATAATAACAAGTTAATGGTTTGAATATGATACTTAATTATCCATTAGGCAGAATAAATAACTGATTAAAGAATATGCTATTAAAGTGTCAGGGTTTCCTGGGGGCTGGGGGTGTCAGGGACCAGGCGCTGTCTGGACCCACGCTATCCAGGCATGGACAACCCCAGTGCCGGGCACTGAGCATCTCCCTGGGAAAAGTCCAGGCAGGTCTGCAGGGAGCTGGAGACCAGCCCTGCTGCAGAATCATTGGAGCAGGAGCTGATGTGAGGTCCTGGGCCATGGGGAACACTGTGGGGTGGGGAAAGGGCAGTAAGGGCTGGTGGTGATGCCAGGGCACTGACTCCCATAGACATATTTATAGATTTAATCCACTAAACTATCAGAAAGACTTCTGAAATGTCTTTTTATTAATATCATAAAGTGCAGCTCTAGAGATTCAGATCCCTATTGCTCCCTTTGCACTTAGTCTAGCTTACCACAACTAAAGCAGAAGCAAGTTTCAGTACGTCCTCTTTAACACCAGTCCGATACAATCTTAGAGAACAGTCTTTGAAGGAAATTATTATTTGACTTAAGTTTTGTGGAACTACTTGTAAAATGAGCCGGAAAGCTGAACTACCTGCCAAATTCCTTACACATTTTCTGAAAATGTTGGCTTGACATTATTTGAATCATTGACTGAAGGTAAGAGTAGGAGATGCTGTTAATGAGGCATACCTCAATCATTTTCATATAATAGCCTCCATATTCATTGTACTGTTCTCATGCAAAACATGAAGAGAATTAGCATTTTTTCATGATCCTCTGTCAGTTCAGTGCTTAACAGTTGGCATCAAGTTATGTGGCAGATGGGTGGTTTTAACTTTTAGAACAGGAATGGCTATTTGGATAAACTGTCCTGTGTTATATAAACACACCACTGAAACATCAGAGGACTTGAGCTGTTCAAGAATTGAAACACATACATGGGTCAGAATGAAGAAAAAGAATGCATTGAAACACACCCACAAATCTGTAAACCTCAATTGAATGTTTGGGATTTGGTGATGCATTATCTTTCATCCAAGTATTCTTATTGCAATGAGAATTTGGTCACATTGTAAAGTTGTTTATATAAGCTGAGACCATGAATTGCTTTTTAAAGAAAATTCAGAAAGAACACTGGGTTTATGTATGTTTCTGCTTTTTTTTTTTTCTTTGCATGTTTGTATCTTATGATCTTACAATGGGTTGAAGCCATATTGAAGTAAATGTCAAAATATCTTTTGACTTTGATAGTGGTTTTACTTAAATTGAACTTTTGTAATATAGTGAATACTCCAAGAGACAGGGCCTAGGATGTAATATTTAAAAAGACCTGATTTGAGAGAACAGCAATTTGTCTTGAAGAAATTTATGTAGAGCTCCTTTGTTTTTATGTATTATTGTAATTCAGGTTGCTCTGAGCTGATTTTCACACTTTAAGAAATGCATAATTATTGCAAATGTAAAACCTAATAGAATTAGAATTATAATTTTCTCCTTCCATACAGTTGCAAGAATTTGTGTGTGAATTTTTTTTTTTCTGTGATCACTCAAGTAATGAAAATCAAGAAAAGAGACATGCAATATTATTTATTGTGTAATTATAGAAGCATTTTTAAAAATATAATGAGATTGTGGAAATTGTTTTTCGAAGAGTTGTGGAGGAAAAGAAGAAAAATTATCTCATGATGAAAAAGAAATGAAAAGGAATGAAAAGAATGAATCAAAATGTCTATATGACAGGATAGGTGCAGTCCTGAAATTAGACATATGAACATTAGATGTGCAGCTGCAACTGATGAATTTACAAATATTCCTTATACATAACTAAAGAAAATATCAATCATTGTGCCTGTGTAACATATTTTTGTTATTTAAATGACACATGTATTTCATTTAAATAATCTCATGGTTGAATGTTTTTGCTGGTCTGCTGCAGACAATAGGAAAAAATGCATTTTATTTTTATATGTGCTACAGATTCTAAATGTTTTTCATTTTCTTTTGGCCACAGACAGAGATGAGATACTGGTCAAGAAAGCTTCAGTTGCTCTTCAAAATCTCTCAGGAAAAGTGCTTGTTTGGTGTGTCGTGTTAGGTATTTGTGATAGGCTGACCCACCAAAGCTACTCTATCACTTTGATCCTCAGCTGGGCAGGGAATAGAAAATAGAACAAAAGGCTCATGGGTTGATATCTCTCAGGGAGAGATTACTCACCAACAACCACCACCTTAAAACCACCTTCACTCTAGTCCTCCCTTCTTCCCGTGTTTAACTTTTCTCTTGATTCCTAATACCTTCTCCCTGCAGGAGTGTAAGGGGACAGGGAAGCTGCAATCAGTTCATCACACCTTGTCTCTGTTGCTCCTTGCTCCTCAGGAGAAGGGTTCAGAAGCACAGAATCACAGAATGGTGTGGTTTGGTTTCGAAGGGACCTTCAAAGATCATTTAACCCAATCCCCTGCCATGGGCAGGGATGTCTTTCATTAGATCAGGTTGATAGAGCCCCAGCCAACCTGACCTTGTATGCTTCCACTGGTGATAGCTTCTCTGGACAAGCTATTGACTGGTCTTACCACCACCACTGTATTCCTCACAGTCTTTCCAGGCTCCAGCCTGAATGATTTATGTCGCATGGGAGACAGTCCTCCACACATCATGAATCCTTCCCATGTGCTGCAGTTCTTCAGGAAGTGCTCCAAAGAAGGTCTCTTCCATGTGGTGTAATGCTTTAGAAACAAGGCTCCTCCATCATGGTTCTGCCATAGAATCACAAATCCTGCCAGCAAACCTGGTATGGGCTTTTGTCTCCACAGATCCACAAGTCCTGCCAAGAGCCTGTTCCAGCATTGGCTTTCCACAGTGTCACAGTCTCCTTTGGGCATCCACCTGCTCTGATTATGGGGCTCCTTCATGGGCTGCAGGGTGACCTGTGCACTGCCATGGACCTTCATGGATATCAGGGACACAGCTCCCTCACCATGATGTGCACCATGGGCTGCGGGGGAATCTGCTCCGGCACCTAGAGCACCTTCTCCCATTCCTTCTTTACTGATCTGAGCACCAGCTGGGATGTTTCACATATTCTCACCCCTTTCTTAAATCATTATCCCAAAGACTTTCACTGATAGTTTTGGCCTTGGCTGTCATCAGGTCCATCCTGGAGCTGGCTGGCATTGGATGTGTCAGATAAAGGGGAAGCTGCCAGAAGCTTCTGGTAGCTTCACACAGAAACCTCTTGTGTAGCTTCCCTTGCTACCAAACCTTGCCACACCAACCCAGTACAGCCCTTAAAAAGATGACTGAGATGTTTTTAGAGAGATAGAGAGATATTTATGTTTGTTTGTAGCATGGTTTAGTTCTTTTCTTTGAATTACTGAACTTGCTGTGCCTGATCAATTCCCTTCCAGTGCAAACAGAGAACAAATATATTTTCCATTCTTTCCTGGCACTCAATTTTTTTTTTAATATCTAAATTTTGGTACTTATGTTTTGAATTTGTTTGTGGAATAATGCTTTGAAGTAGAGTTCTCACTTGACAACTGTGAAGGGCAAAGAATGCTTTTTCTTGCTTACCCTTCTGGATAAATACATATTATATGGTCATCTGTTATAGTGAGGACTTACATTTAATAACCAGGTAGCACCAAATAACAAATAAGCAAATAGTACCAAATAACTCAGTTGGAAGTTTTAATTTTCCTGCAATTATTCAGTCAGCCTAATGTAAGTGACACTGAGTATGTTGAAGTACTTCACCAATTTTGTTGATATATTTTTCAGGAAAATGTTAACCATGCCTGAAGGACTCTGGTAAAATATATTGAAATTACACAGTGTAATCACATCTGTGAAATTCTTGACAAAATAAAACTTCCCAGAGAGTAGCTGCCAACCTTGTACTATCCCCTGGCATATTTTGAAAAAGGTTTCAACCTGATGAATAATATTCACAGTACAAGTTATGCTTCTTTGCAACTTGTGAGCTTGTCATCTTTGATTCTCATAAAATGTGTTGGTTCTCCACTGGAAATATTCTCACCATCTTTTTCTGTCTACTGATAACTTAGCAGCAAATCTGCAGTTTAAATTCCCTTAGGATTATGAAAATACTAAGTCTAAATATATCAGGGAAACTCTTGTGATTCTTTTTGTCATCTTTAGTTTTTATCATTCTATCATTTTTTATAAAAGATTTTCAGAAAAATTGAATGTAAGTGTGTTTTGGTGATGTGAATATTTGTCTCCTCTCATAAACTGTAGAAGCATAAACTGTGGCAGTGCAAACTTTTTTGTTCCCTTTTTATTTGAAGATCAAGCAACAGGGGTTTTACTGTGACCTGACGTGTTCTTTTCCTTCTTTGTAGAGAATATATATATATATATATATCCCTATTCAGTGAAGAAATGTTTAAAATATTTATAAGTCAAACACGTGCATACTCATATAATCTGTCTGTTGAATAAAGATCTGTCATAGGAAAAAATAAATATGTCAAAATGAAATAATAACCTTCATGACAAATAGGAAATAAATGTGGAAAAATGGGACAGCCATGGCAATAATTTTAAAAAAAAGATTTTGCAGAATAGTCAGATTTCGCTGAATACTTCATTTTGAGAAGACTTTCACTCATTCTTTAATGAAGCCTACCTGCATGGCATTTTTTTCCATGTTTATTGGTACAATATGTGCGGCTAAATGGTTTCCCAATTATCATAAATAGGCTTCAAATATAATTCAAAACTTCAATGACATTCTTTAAACAGTTATCAGAATCAATTAGTGAATTGCCTTTCATGGCAATGGAAAGAATTGAACAAAATGCAAATTAAACCTACCCCCTCTTGGGGTTTTGTTTAAAACAAAATATTTGTAAAAGTAAACTCAATAAAAATGGCTAGTTAATTGTGAAATAGAAACTCACTGTGGAGTATGCAGTTTTTAAATATTAACCAAATCAAAGATCTTATATAAAAATTTTCTTCTTTTTTTTTTTTTCTAATGACAAGTTATTTTAATCGTAGTTTTATTTACTGCACTGAATCATAGTGAATGTGCTCTAGAGAATCCTAGCATTACTTCACAGGGGCTTTAAGGTCTACTCTCTTGCTGGAATCTGTAAAAATGAGAATTACTCCTAATACTCTGAATCCATCAAGAAATCATAAGTATTGTTTTGCAAATATTGCTGTGTTTATTCCTGAAATATGTGATGAAACCTAGCTTGATTGAAAAGGTGGTTCTGGGATTTACCTAGATCTGTTTCTACAGTGAAGTATCTGAAGGGGAACGTCTTTTAAACTCACTCAGTAGCCCTTGCTCAACAACTTCTCATCATTACAGGTTTTCATGAGCTTATAACTTTTTAAATTAGGAAAATTCAAAAGTGATTACATAGAAAGTAATGGAAATAAAACAAATCTATTTATCACCTTTGCTCTTTCTTTGTGTCCTTCTGGATGGGTTCAATTTTGTGTCAGCCAAATCTGAGTGATAAAACACTGGGCTTTTCTCCATCACCTCTAAAGCTTACCTTTTCAGCTTCTTTAAGTGTCTCTTCCACTGATGTGGTTTTTTTTCTCTCAATCTTTCCTGCACCTGACACACTTTATAGTTTAATTGCTTGGATCTTTAAAGCTGGAGCATACCAGGTTCCCCTCCAAGCTGGAGCATTCTTCTTATTCATCTATCTCATGGAGCTCATCTGTCCCAGCATGGTCTAAGGAAAGAGATACCTGAGTGGTTTAGAGACTGTCATCTTGAGTTGTGGCACAAACACAGTCTGTATGATGCATCTAAGTCTCATTAACCTCCTGCTCAATTGTAGCTGTGCAATTGCTTCTGAAATCATTCTATAAAGTGAATTGGTAAGATGAGGAGAGTTGTTTACAAGAGTGAATGATTTAGTTTGGACCATTACAGTCTTACAACTGAAATACAAGGTGTCTGAACTGTTCAGAGGATAGAACCGGGAAGATTTTCATCTGATGAAAAAGGGATTTTAGACCCTTAAGGGTTAAGTCTCCAAGGAGAGCCTAAACAGAGAGGTACCCATAGCTGTGATTTTGAGACCAGTGAAGCACCAGTCAGAACCATGGATGGCAGTTGCTTGTCCTTGACTACAGACCACTTTACAATAGGTGCCTACAGTTCTTACATAAAGGGAAATCCAAGCGACTCTTCTTGCAGTGCTGTGCTTAATTCAGTGAAATTCTGTCTGCTGAACTTGCTCTCTCTCTCAACAAGGTCAGAATGGTTTATTGGGTGATTTAATCTCTTGAAGTATTATTTCCATGGTGTGAAATCCCACAAGTGGTCATAATTTCCATAACTACTCTGCCTGTATTACCTAATTTTTCCATCACATCTTGACTCTTTGCATCTTCTGATTCCACAACACACATATTTTGCAAAAAAAACCAGTACAGGTACATTGCAAAATTAATAAAACTATAAATTATTCCTGTGTATTTTTAATCAGTTCCTGAGCATTCTTGATCCATTTCAAACCAGTTATGACCAACATTTATTTATTTTTCAGTGTACATTGTGCTGATTTACAACATACATTGTAAAATAGAATTTGTGGATAAAAGTTCACTTTTGGCAAAGGTACTGAAAAAATCATACTGTTTTCTTGGACCTAACTGTTGGAATATCTTTTGGTTTTCCCTCTTCAGCTTCAAGGGAAATAAATAACCTAGTTCAACCTTCAATTCTGAACAAGACTTTCAGACTTAAACAATAACTGAAATTAGCATCTTCCAATTTTAGGGTAGCCTGCCAAAGTACGAAGAAGGTGCTGGTCTGCCATGTGATATCCCATACATCATTGGTTTAATGAGGGTCTTGGACAAAGCAGAAATAGATGGGCGTATCTGTTGCTTAAACAAAACCTCTCCATTTTCTGTGAATTAGGGTACTTATTCTGCTACACTTACAAATGTGCTTATGTACACAGGAGTCTCTGCTCACCTGACAGACTGCTGGGCTTCAGCAGAGCTCCACAGTCACAGTTTGTGAAACTAATGCCATACAGAAAATGGTTGATATCTCAAATGAGGGCACTTTTTAGCAGAAGAACATGGTTATTTTTTAAGATCCTTACTGCCATTTTTCCATTTCATAAAGGCTTAGGTTGTTTTATATCAAAGTTATATGGTTTTGAGAGCTATTTTTAATCTCCTGAAGTCTGAGTAGTAGGGACCTCAGGCAAGAACAATTCTCACTGTTAAGTAGGAGATTAAAGCTGAGGTCTAAGATTTGCATAATGTAAAAGGTGTACGTCATTGTAAGTATCATTAATATTTTTTAGTCCTTAGGCAATTAATAAAAGGACAACTTTAGAATTTGCCTTTGGGTAGTATCCCTTAACATAACAGCATATCAAAATATTATTTATTTAATTGTATTTGACTTCTATTTCCCAGTTTGGTAGTGTTGTTTCTTCAAAGGAATTAAGAAACCATCTAAATTCTGCTAATGCTTCCATAATAGACTTATCATAAATATTTCTTCTAATCTTTGGTATCACCAGGCAGATAATATATGTCTCTATTTTTCTTTTGCAGAGGGTGTAAGATTTTAAGGAAGTCTCTGAAGTAGCAGATTATTTTGCTTGCACTTCACTGTGACCCTCAGTATGACCTTTGATGAAAGGAAGCTTTTTCTATTTTTATCTCAGTGAGCTCCAGGTTTGTCTCACTGACCAAATTCACAAGTTTTTATTAAAATTTTGTTTTAAAATTGAACATAAAGAAATTTCAGAGTTCTTTTTTTAAATGAATGAGTTCATGTCCACAACATTTCAAAAACTTGTAAATTTGCCTACTCATTTGCCCAGGCAAGTGGGGATGTGGAAAAATTTGTTTTTTTTCTGTGGGGGTTAAGTGTTAAGTGGGGAGACAAATGAAACAGGTGAAATAGGCTAAAATTGAATAGGCTATGAAATTTGGCATCTTTGAGTCATAAAGAATGTTTCATGCTTATGTTAAGGAAGCACACTGTTATGGACACCAAAATAAATAATTCAAGGTTCACTTTAGTATGTCTTGAGAATAAAAAATGTAACATCTTCGCTGTTCTTGCAGGTCTTGATAAAAGGTTGAACTGAACTTCTGGCATACTGGAGGGAGAGTTTTTGCTTTTTTTCAATATATACTATAATCCTTATTTATGTTGTTGTTCAGCCTTCAACAGTTACTTTTTAATTCAAGCAGACAGAACTAAGAGTCAGCCTGAAAGGTATGATTATTAAGGGTTTTTTGACATCTTTGAGAACCTTTTTGCGCATCCTGCCCGAGTTCTAGACAGAGTAATTGTGCTCTGTTGACTTTAGTTTTCTGTATTTCTAGCTGGATTAGGTTTTATCCTGTGTTTTCTGACATGCTGAGTCTGTCACAGCAGTTGCCAGATTACAGCTCTGGTTTCACAGTGTTTTGATGGTGAAAAGAAGTGATTTGTACATAAAGTGTTTGTATATTCTGACTTTAGATGCCCCAAGAAGTGTCCCAGTGAAACCACACAGAGTTGGATGTCTCTTATCATGGCATGACTAAAAATTGTTCTCTTTCAGACCCAAGGACAGGACTGACTCTAAGCTCCTCTCAGACTGCTCTTTAGCTTTTTCTGCCAGATGTCTCCTAAATTCATAAGGATGAATAGTTCTATAATGTTTACAGTAGCTGAAGAGTTATGTATATAGATCTCTGTAGATGTATGTGTTTTTTTAGTAGGCACTATTCAGGATCCCACTGTGGTAAAGGCACTACAGCCTAAGAGAAAAATATGTAAGATATTTCCTACCATAATATTGTTGAAAGGAAGAAGAAATTGTGAAACAGAAATTTAAAATCAGGAGTTAAACTCCTTGCTTTCTTTCTATTGTTTTGGTCTGGGTTTTTTTTTTTTTTTTTTTTTTTTTTTGTTTGTTTGTTTGTTTTTTTTTGTGGTTTCTTTTCTTTTTCTTTGTTTTTTTTTCTTTGACATTTTACCCTCTCATCTATTTTCCATGCTTAGTTCAGGAGCAGTTGAGTTATCTCTGCTTTAAACTAACAGTCCTGATAAAGAAGAGGATCCCACCATGTTAAAGAGCTAGAACAGCCTGTGATATCCTAATTAAATTGTGTCCACAGATGTTGAACAGTTGCAGTTTAGTCAGGAAGGTACCTGCTTTAAACTGTTCTGGGTGGGACAGCTAGTACAGCTGTGACTGCGCAGACAGAGATTAGTATGGGGACTAACTTGCTTATAAGGCCAACAGTAAGAGCATACACTGTAAATAAAAGCACATGCTGTACAGTCAGGGCCTTCTGCTCTCTTGCAGGGACTTGGAGACTTCCAGCTAGAGAAAACCCCTGGGATCATTTTGTCTCACAGTGTTAAATCACCATGTGTTAGTATAATTATATATATGGGGAGCAAATTGAGGGTAGGTCTTGTCTCCTGTTGCTGAATCATGCTGAGTGCAAACGTCATGGGATTATTCCAGGAGTGTGGAAGTGTTTTTAATGTACAAAGATTTATTTATATGTTGCTCTTATGCAAAATATACAATTAATTTAATTTAAACAAAAGAGTTAAAAATATTGGAGTAGAGGGTTAGGGGACACTAAATTAGTTAGGAAGTAAAAATAAAGCTGTGGATCCTGCCTAATCAGTCCAGTGTTGATAGGCAAAAAATATTACTATGGTTTCTCATACAGGTGGAGTCTTAAGTTTATAAGAAAATTAAATTCCAAAATTATATTTTTCTTGTTTATTTGTTTGGAGGCCATCTGTAAGTTACTTATAATACTTTAAGTTACTCTTATAATTTGTAACCAGTCCCTAGTTTACACCTAAATTTAAAATAATTGCCTATCCTGTGATGCTGAAAAATCCTTTGATTTTATTTCTGTAATTCTGTTTATTTAATTAGCCTTCTGTAATTCTCTGATTGAAATACAGCTAACAAAAACATCTCGGATATATCTCAAATAGGAGACTTTCTATTTCTATCCTGCTGCTTCTGTCAGTAGTGGTCAACTGATGCTGGTTTAAAGAGCAGGGGTTGATAGATGCTGGTTTAAAGAGCTCAGACAATTATTTAATTGCTCTCATCAGATTGTCCTCTGACCTTTACAAAACTGTTAATTTAGTTAAAGGATATGTATGTATTAAGCACCAGTATGT
The DNA here is from genome assembly GCF_001522545.3 of Parus major. Lineage (NCBI taxonomy): Eukaryota > Metazoa > Chordata > Aves > Passeriformes > Paridae > Parus > Parus major. Next base: position 37,283,724 of record NC_031770.1, on the reverse strand, counting down.
AGCTTAATGGAAGAAGCTACAAAAGGTTGTTTTCTTTGGTGAGATTGGTGAAATATTCCTCTCCAGTGCAGTGACCAGGTATGCATGGCTGACCTGAGCAGAAGCCAAGCCAGGCAGATCAAGAAGTTGCCTGTTTACAGACTCGAGAGAGAGGTAGTTTGGCAGGTTGCATGAGTGTGAGAAGGAGAAAGCTGGATAACATTGTGTAAGAAACAGCAATTCAGTGCTTGGCTGAGCCAGTCTAGCTCACTGTGACAACCTGGGACCCAGCCAATTCTCTTCACCCTGGTTTCCCCATTTTCCCTGCTTGAAGCCATGAGCTCCCACTGCTCTCCTCTCAGGCAAGTAGAGCTCCTTTCTGGTGTTGTGTAACTCCCAAATCCAGCAAAAATTACTGCTCTTATTGTCAGGTTCATTTTTCTGCTGGTTTCTTTACCTATCCTTAGCATGGAGTCCAGATAGGACCACTGCCGTCTCAGGGAGGGTGGGTTGAGCTGCCAATAGGCAGCTGTTGATAAGGATCTCCCCTAGTACTATGTTGGGCTGATCTTTCAGAAAATTAAGGCTATGATGCATGAGATTTTCACTGTCAAATTACAAGAGTTTAGGCATATTGAGAGATCAACAGAATGGTAATTGCTGCCAATCAGGAAGTAAGAAAGTCAGAGCTGTGCAGCACTAGCTGAAAACATCAAACTCTGACACTCATGGAGGCCTCTACCTATTTAATTTTTAAAGGTAATTACCAGCATCTGGGAAATTAGAAAATATTAAAGTGATTCTGGATTTATTAAGGAAGATCTGTAATACTGAAAATGATTACACAAGCTTTTGTTGCTCATGTATATAACAGGTGCAATTACATTCCATGTTTAGAAGCAATTTTTCCTTTAAAGGAAAAGCACTTCATCACATTGTGATGGCATTTGTATCTTTTCTGCTTAATATCTTAGCAGGAATTTCTATAAAACTGCTTTTGAATGTTTGGATTATCAGGCATTCACCAGTGTTGACAAATCCATAAAAGACACTGAAGGAAATACTAGTGTAAATCTAATGTGAATAACATTTAAAGGCTCTTTCACTTTTACAGTCTGGATGCTAATTCTTTTACAAAGTGTCTCTTAAAACATGAAACCAGTTATTGAAAGAACCATTGGTTTACTCTCTTTCTGTTGTTAAACTCACTGCCTTGAATGACTTCTCAATGTAATCTGCATATGATATTTCTACCTTATGCAACTAAGTCAGATATAATTTTTTTTTGAGATGTTCAACCCATTGAGTTTCTTAAGTTAAGAAAAGGTGTTTTAAGGGCTTTTTTTATTTCTCATTATCCTGCTCTGATTTTTTTAGTAGTAAACTCACTTTATACCTGTAAGTTAAACCTGTTTTGCCCTTGGAGTATTTTCTTCATGGTTTAATTTTTTCTTTCATCTCTCCAGCTGTAGCAGGGGAGGATGAATGAATGGCTATTGTGGGAGCCTGGCGTTCAGCCAGTGTGAAACCATGACAATAATATATGCAATGGACTCTAAATTTAATTCTTTTTTTTTAGAAAAAATCAAACATAAATTATTCCACCAAATTCTATAAATTATCTGATTCTGGACTAGAACACAGATGTGGAAATAGATGTTATTTCCCTATATCCTCTTCATGATTATATTATTCTCATAGCAGATTTGACTGAGAAACTGGATACTTTGGCCAATCGTTTTCAATACTCTATTTCAGGAATTCCTTGTCTGATATTTTTGCCAGCACAATTTGGTATAAGAATTTATGAAGTGGAAGTACATTTTGATCTAGTGTCTTCATGTTGTATTCAGTTATATTTAGTCTGATTATAAATGAGAGAAATAATATATTAAAATAGAAAATAATATATGCCAGTAATACAGCCCTGGATATAGCTTAGTGAAATCTATTAATTGATCCAGGCATCAAAAATTCCTCTGTTGCTGCTGTAAATTTGCTTGATTTTTCTTGAGCAGTTGATTAAACATTTAGGTGTTTAATTTACATTGGAAACTGGAAAATTCATAGAGCTCTTAGCTGCATCTATTTCTACATGTAAATGCACAAAGAAGTTATTTCAGTTAGTACCAGTACTAACTTACATTGTCTGTTGCAGGAACATTTGGTAGGTAGAGGTATGAGTATCCTATTTATCCTCATCAACAAATATTCCAATTAAATTACATTTCTTTTTATGGATCCTGTACTGGAACACGCACAGCAGAAGGCAAACAGGCTTGAAGCATAAGGAAAATGAAAGAACACTATGAAGGAAGTGTTTTGCTTCCTCAAAAAGAGAGAGAGACAAATTCAGATGGAGAGGACAACTCCTAGTGCTAAACTTCTACAAACTTTTGCGTATGCATATCAACAAAATTTAGGGTGCCTAAAATACAGATCTGCAAAAAGAATCTCTATAAAGGTCTTCAAGCTGTGTAAATTTTATGTGATGCTATATATTATAACTACAGGAATGGAGAAACAAGGCAAAATTCAGATCTTCATTGGTGAAAAGAAGATATGGGAAGCATGTGAGCCATTCTTCTGTGAATTAAAGAAGAATGGGAATACTATTTCCAAAGAGGAGAATAATTATGTTTACATAACTGTGGGACTGAGTAGAACTGTGCTGTTTACAGGAGTTGATGTTGGGCCCAGGGTCAGTCGGTGTGAATTCACACAGACCCACAATGCAGATGTGTCATGGCAAAAACCTGGGTGCAGCCACCCTGCACAGAGCTCAGCCTGAACATCTGCTGGCACTCAGCTTCTGCCTCTGTCTCTGTGGCAAGCTTTTGGCAGATTGTTACATCAGAGGCCCTCAAATAATAAAAGGCCTTTTTATTGACCTTACAAAGTAGTGATTTTTAGCACCACACCTCTGGACTTTCTGGGTTTCCATTTAGTCACATTTCTTTCTACTTTGTCCCCTCATTTCATATTTACACTACATGCTTATAAATAATTTGTTACTTATCTCTTTATGCATTTTCTTATTAAACTTCTCATTGATCTTTGTGAGATTTCCTGTTTTGTAACATATGTATCAATTATTTGTAACATCTGTTTATGATTCCTGGAATGCTCATTACTATTTCTTAATAGTCCATCTTCTTTTCCTTATGCACTAGCATTCATAACTCTTTAAGTCTTACTCATTTAAAAAAATGCAGTGTTCTCTCAACAAATCTGTTCCTTGGATTCAAGTACTGCCAAAAATGAGCATCAAAACTGACTCTTGAACTGAATAATTTCTTCAATGCCATCACTTTCTTTCCTAGTAAAAAAGTGATCCAGAATTACTTTTCCCTGCTTAGGTTTTGTATTCTTTGTGTAATACATGTAAGTCAGTAAACAGAATTGTGTGAACAGGAAGACAGCAAAGCTATTTTAAGAAAATCTGAAGCATACAGGAATACATGTTTTTCCAGTTGCACCTTTCTTTGCTGGGACAAAAATCTGCTGTGCTTGTGTGTAAAGTTTAGATAACTGCTCACTCAAATAATTAAAGACTTCACCAGGTCTTCATGATAATATCTAAAAGATAAGTCAGCCCATGGAAATGCCTCTAGCAACCTTCCCACATTTTTTTCCAGCTTAGATTATAATGAAAAGTGTTAAGTGTTTTTCAGTCATGTGTTGTCCTTCTCTTTCCCTCTGTATATCAAGTCAGTCATGTACTACTTTGTTATTGTTGAAAATTACTACTGCAAATTTAGGATAATTATTTTTTTTTTCTTTTTTAGTTTAATTGAAGGAAGTGGTCAGATCTTGAGCTAAGAACTCTCTTTTTGTTAGATCTCTCTATGAAGAGTATTACATTTAAAAATATGAAAATGACATAGTTTTGCTGAGTATGTCCTTGAAAAGGAGAAACAATAACTTGTGTCAGGAAGAACAAAAAAAGTAACAAATGTTACTAAGTGCAATTTTATAAACCAAGATATGGGAAAACAGATATGATCCCTTATGTTGAAGAGTCTTGTTTCCAATCTGAACTAATACTTGCCTTAGACAATTCACAGAGAATAACTCTGTAGATGAGGGCTGGAACAGCAGGAATTAGTGCCTGCAAACATCTGACAGCAGACCCAACTGTTATGTGCCCAGATTGGATCAAAATACCTAGAAAATGACCAGGAGATATTAAGCAATGTGTGTTGGTAGAGGGGAGGACATATGGTGGCTAAATCCGGTCTGCTGCTTTACAGAATACACTGTGTTCAGCTCCAAGAGGTATTTAGACTTTGTTCTGAGATGACTACAGACTCTGTAGAGGAGTGCACCTAAGAGACAATGGCCTGGCCATCTGATGTTGCTGTGCAGGCAAATGTCACTTACGGTGCTGCACGTCTGTGCGGTGACCACAGCTGCCCTTGGGTTGCCATACGATGTGTGCACACACAGGAATCCTGAGCACTCAACTCATCCCTGGGCCAGTCCTGTATCTTCCATGCAAGATTCACATGCTCTGGACATGATAGTGTTTGGGCTAGAGGGTGACTTGTGCCCAGTACTGACATTCAGAATGTCCCTTATGGCTTCCAAGGGCAGACGCAATAAAGCTGACATTCTCTCACACAATATTCTAAAATTCTGCCATGTTCTCCCCTGTATTCTCCTTTCAGTTCTCTTCTCCATCCCAGAGAGTGTTTGCATAAATTCCCCAAGCTCTGATATATTCCCCAAGCTCTCATATTAATGTTCTACGCAGTATCCAGTAGCTCTGGGATTTAACAGACTTGATTTTGTATTCTCTGGACTATATTATCATATATTAGGCTTCAGCACAAGAGCTAGATTGTTATTAAAAAAACAAACCCAAACCTGCAGGTCTTGCACCCTTTAATCTTCAAAGTTAGTTTTGTTTATTTACAATTTATTAACTGATTATAGATTACTCTATAAGATGTCCTAAGTTTGGGGAAAGTCACAAAAAATATATGAGTTTCACATTCTGGAGCATGTCCCAATAAGAAAACTGATACTTGACATAAAATATGAAGACACCCAGCCACTATAACACAAAGTTCTGTCATTTGATGATTTAGACTTTGTTCTGAAATGACTTCAGATAGTTCAGAATTATATTTTAATGTTGTTACATTCTGCATTTTCCCATGATGGATTGAGCCAACTGCATCTTGTCGCTTTTGTTTACTCTGGATATATGGACATATGACCATCTTAGCTGCTAATGAAGTGTGTGGTAATGACAATTTGTACGTTCATCTGTGTCCAATTCATGCAAGCCTGGTAACAGCTGAGGCCCTGTAAAAGGAACATTCTTCTGAATATGACCATCTAGCAAATAGAACAGCATGAATAATATATCTCAGAAAATTATGATGCAGCAAATTCCAACTTTTTCTTATGTTTGTTAAAAGCATTTCAAATGATCTGGTTTTTTCAGACCTCTGAGCAAAACAGATTAATTTGAAATTGCCACTGTCTTAATCACTTTTAAACACAAACAGGAATCACTTTTAAACACAAACAGGAATGTGTTCATATTAGCCATTCTCCTATATGAGCTGACTTTTGCTGTCCTTCATACAAGCTTTAAAAACACCCTAGCCTGTCTGTTCTCATTAAGGGACAGCCAAGTAATGCAAATAGAAAAGAAGACATAATTTCTGCCAGGATGCATTTTTCTTGGAATAAAGAAAGAACAGAATATACTATAACCTGCTATGGATTAGAGGAAAAATAGATTTTTACATCTTCTTTTAGTTGTTCCACATGGTTTATGATATTATCTTTAACGAGACAGCCAGATTCCTGTTTTTAACAGAATAATCAGGATTTATAAAGATAGGCTATCAATTCTTTTTGCAACTTGTTTCACAATAATTTAACGTCCAAGATTTTTTATTGTACAGCGTTTATGTTTTAAGATAAATATACAGAAAATGAAACAACCAATTAAATAACACATCTGAAAAACAAGTTAACTTGCTTACCAATACACAACTTTTTAAGGATGCATCCTTTAGTCTTTTTTTTTTAAAGAGCACTTGGGGAGTTCATGCACTTGTTTGCTCAATCCCCTTCTATTTATGTAAACAAGAGATATTTCTTTCATCTTTTGAAAATGATCTTCCATCACAATCTTGCAGATGGTTCTGTTACTGAATGAAGCAGCAATCCTGTAGAAGAAAACAATTAATTATGTTTATTAAGTCAATAATTTGACTTTATTAAGTCAATAATTGAAGGCCTTACTGGGCCTGAAGATTGAAAAATAGAATTGGAAACCAGTAACAGATTTGAAATTACTTACATCCCTATACATCCCACAGATCTTTACCACATCAAATAACAGGGTAACCAACGTTGCACTATGTTATAATCATCCCTTGTCAAACTCAGGGAGGAAGTGAAGTACTTGGGAAGCACTTTGCCAACTAGTTTCATTTATATTTTTTAACAGAGATTGTAGCTTCCAGGTTCCATTGTGGTTTAAAGAAAGATATGTGCTCCTGTGGCCTTTGACTTTTTATTTTCTTTGATCATGACTATTTCTCACATTTCTTTTTCAGTCTGACTTTGGCATCATTCTGCCTTTTCTCTTATTTGGTGTCTAGTCCCTGTCTACTTGTGGAATATCTCCCTGTGGCCATTTGCCCAGTCTTTTTCTTCAAATCCCCTTGTCCTTGTCTGACAACTTGTTTATTGAGCTTCATGTATCATTAAGCTCTGAGCCCTTTTCTCACATTTGTAGTCCAATATCATGTTCTAGTTACTGAAGTTTTGTACCATCATCACCAAGTTCATTATTGTTGGAAGTATTTCTAAGGAGGTAAAAACATTACATTTTTCTTTAGTTTCATTCTTACAAGGATTTGATTTCTTTAAGCTGAGATTTTTCCCTAACCATTGACCCTTACAAAGAATTCTGCTGGGAAAAAAAAGGATTGCAGATATTTAAAATGCAGCATTATATTATGAAAAATGCAAGCCAGAGCAAAGTAGTGACTGATGTTGAGGAAGTGCTACAATAAAACCCTCAGCCTACAGGACATTTTCATTAAATGCCTCTCCATGTTTTGTACCTCATCCCTGTGACAAATAAAAGCAAAGCCCCTCAAAACAAATGTAAATTAATGTCTAATAGGAATTTGTTTATTAAGTTTTCACAGCAGGTAATGGGAATCTTAATTTTTAGTTTCTCTCCAGGTTCAGTAATTATTATTGCAAATTATATTAATGCCACATATTTATGAAGCACATTTGTGTGCATATTCTAAAGACTTTATATGTATTTGTAAGCTGGTACCTCAAGATTGTTTGAAAAAATTGAGCTGAAACAAAGCATGAAAAAGAATTGCTGAAGTGTCCTTCACCAGAGTACAATTACTGTCCTCTACATATCCATACATTAACATTCAAAAATGACAGGAATTTAGTAAATTTTCTTCCTTAGAAAAAGATGTCATCATGCCTTTCAGTATTGCAAACCATATTTACCGTGACAATTCTTGTATACAAACCTCAAGATAGTATCAGTAGGTGCTGCCATTCTGTCTGTTTTGTATAAAATTAGGCACTATCTTTCTACTTCCAGTTTATAACACTAAAATCTTCTTAAGAAGAAGGCATTGCAATTTTGGATCTTGCAGTAATTTAAGGATCATTATAAATATGCATCTTCTAAATTCTTAATGTGATTTGAAGGGAAATTTAATATGAAATAAGTTTTCTTTTACTTACTGTCAGCAGAAAAATGGAATAGTGTTTTAGTGACTAATCTTCTCTTCATAATGACACAACTTTATTGGTTTCTTAAAAGATTAGCATATTTACTTTCACGGCTCACATCTTCAAGACCTTTATTATTAGTTGCAAAATCTGCTACTGAGGCCATGTTAGAGGAGAAAATCAAAAAGAAAGATATTTTGGGAGATTTGACTTAGGTGTAAATGGTGGAAAACTTTAGCTTTAGCCTTAACCTGATAACCACTGGTAACTTCCAGATAAGAAAGCATCACATGTACTTGTTCTCCAGCCTCCAGTTAGCAGAATTTTGCCTCTTTTCATCAAGAACATGATGAAAATGTGAAATGTTTGCATTTGTCATACTTGAGTATTCTCTAAAAAGAGAATTTTTCCATCCTTTTTGTTACTAACATTTTATATAGGTGGGAAATTCTTTACCAAATCTGGCAATCTATCCTGTAAGCATCATGTCAGATATAAAAATAGCTAAAAAGCAAAAACAAAATCCACCAAACACTGGGGATAAATATAAAGAGCATAATGGGAAAGAGTCCTTACACAGTGCTGGCTTTAAGAGATAAATTCTGCTTCCCTGTCTCATGGTGATTTTCTAATCCTCAAACGCATCCCCCTCAACCTCCCTGCACCTTGAGACAAAGGCAGCTACACAGAAATGAAATAGGAAATTTTGTATGAAAAATTAAAATCTTTATCATATGTTATACCTGATGTCTTTATCAGATGCTTCCTTAGTACTTAAAGGTGAATAATCATTCTTCCATCACCTTCTGTGTGCCATTCATGACTATATGAATAGTCATATAGCTCCCCCCTCCCCAGATCTTTTAGCCCCAAAGCCAGCACTGACAAAGCAGCAGCTTGTCTTCAGTTTCTCCTGACACACCACAACTCTGCCACTTTTGTGATGAGTAGGATCAAGTCAAAACATGTTCCTAAACCCCAGCGGTTTGTGTGCCTAATGGTCGAGTCCTTCCTGTCTTCTTCTGTGCTCACATATATTGCCCATTTGAGAAGGCATCATGACAAGGTGGGGAACTGGAATGATCCTGGTATTGGGCTTGATTCTTCTCTGATTCAACTTAATACTTTCCTGCCGTGAAATTTTTCTCCTTAGCAGCTCAGGAGCTGAGAATGTGGTTGGAGCAGCTTAGGTGTAGTCTGTCCCTACAGCTATAAATGTCATTTATGGATTTATCTAAATGAAGTTCTTTGTCTCCTTAGTTATCCTCTGTCTGGGATATTCAGGACAAGACGCTTCCTCTGAGTGGCAGAAACAACCTGATGCATACTCACAAAGCAAGCACTTTGGGTGGGGAGCACCAGGCTCCAGTCATTTGCCCATGAATTTAATTTCATTTTTAGCTTTTTTCCCGTAAGGTGGTTTTTTTTATGTTTATTGTGGCTTTTCCCCCCTGAGGAGTCAAAAAAGGGAATTTTGCAGCCTCTTTGGCTCTCCTATGGAAATCATTATATATTCAACCTTTTGTTGCTGCAGCAGCTCTGTTCTGGAGCTCTGTCACTGTGCATTGGCCTCCGTGTGCTGTGAGACTTTCAAAATGACATTTATTTGTACAAACTGTGGATCTTGTTCAGTTATATTGAAACCTTGGTTGCAGTCCAGCTTTAGCAGCAGAAAACATGTGCTATTTGTTCAGAATGTTTTTTTCCCCCACAGTCCTAGGTGGCATTTAAAATGAGCCTTCAGACTGAGTAGTTCTCAATGCATTTTGGGCTCAAAAAAAAAGATCAAGAAAGTTTTGCAGGCCAAATATTACAGACTTGGAATGTTTGCTAGGTCTAATTTATTGCCAATTAACAAAAGCTTTGGAACACTGAGTTGGGTATTGAGTCAAAAAAGAAAACATAAATAAAAACCTTGTCTGCCCTGTCGCACTATTGGAAATGGCGAGAGGCATGACATGGACTCTTTTGTGAGTTGAACAGGAGAGTTTCTCTTTGGTTTATTACCTCAGATCTTCTTTTATAGACTGATACACGAAAGTACAGAAAGGTAAAACTCTTGTTGGTTAGTAAACTACTACATCACCATCATTGGTCAGTGGGGTACACCACCCCTCGACCTTCTCTTGCAAGAAAACAAGGAACAGACAAACAGCACCTTCAAGGCTGTTTTCTGTCTCTGAGGATTGTTTTAATTCCTCCTTATGATTTCCCAGGTCACTTTCTCAGGCAAGACTGAGAAAGCTATGCAGCCTGCTTTTCCACAGGCACTGTGCTCCCTGCTTTTGCTCATATTTAGCATCCATACTTCCTAATCTGAAGTCCCCTTGTTTTCACTGCTGGTTGTGGTCTGTCCCTCACAATCTCACTGGTGAAGTAATGGGCAGCACAGTGATGTATATTATTGGAGTAAAGTGCATCATGGTTTCTGTCTGACACTCTTTTCTGGTTTTCCTTTGTTTGCCCTTTGTTCTTCATGCCCCTGCCTGAGAAGGTTCCCCTGTGAGTTTCAGTCCTTCAGAGGTGTTTCTCCACAGTGAAGGGTGCCCATGGGCTGCAGTCCCTCAGGTGCTTCCCCACCCTAGCACTGCTTGCCCCTGTGGGCTGAAGTTCCCTATGAATAACCACTTTTGGCACGGGGACATTCCTGCAAAGAATGAAGCTCTTTGAGCAGCACATCTCCATCTGTCTCCTCAGTCATGCGCCTCCAGCCATCGGTCTCCGTGTGCATCTTCATCACCCTGATGCCTGCAGGTATTTCATAAGTAGGCTGGAGCTGGGGTGCTGCCAGCTCACCTGCCTGACTGCAGTTTTGACACTCTATGTGTTTTGTCATCCAGTCCAGAGGTGTCTGGGACTCAGCTGTGATTGGCATGTGGCAGGTCGTGGCCTCTCCATGCACAGCTCCCCACTGCAGACCATTTCTGTCTTTAGAAATATTTGGAAATGCAAGAATTCCCTGTAAAAAGGAATATTTTCACATTCATGAAGATGTGCATACTTGCTTTCCTACTTTGTCACGATCAGGCACAAATATTTCTACTGTTTGGAGCTCTGCAGGGCCATGATATATCCTTCACACTTTTTATTTCCTGATTGATGGAGATGCAGCCACGGTCATGTGTAAAATGATATTCATGTACCTTCTGCCAAGAAAGTGAAAAAAAAACCCCAAAAAACAACAAAGGAGAGAGAGAAAACCTTCTCTGATAAGACTGAAATCAGAACAAGATTGCTTTTGATAAAAGATTGATGAAGAGGCATTCACTGCTTGCAGGAGAAAACATTTGTGAAAACAATTGATATTGGAGGCTTTTGATAAGACATGCAAAAAAAATTTCATTTTAATATTTATCACTTGTTCTGAAATAGATAGGCAGCTTCAGCATGATGAGGTCATGAAATAAGAGATTGGTTCAGACAAATTCATTACTTCTTTTTCTGTTTTTGATATTAGTTTGCCTCTTCTCAGCTTTATAGAATGTTTTTTCTGTCATCTTTTATAAAATACTTGGGTGCCCATCTGGTATGAAAGTAGGTATAAAAATATTTTTCAGAGCAAAGAGGGCCTAAGTTAACAAACTAAGAGTCAGTATTTGAAAACCATATTAGAGATAAGCTCAGTAAGATCAATCCTTTTCTATGGATTTGTATTAAATTACATTGACTGCTGCCAGGGAAGTCTGCCCTATTTAGTTTTTTTTGTTTGTTTTTTGTTTGCTTTTGTTTTTGTTTTAATCCATTAAATAGACCTTAAGGGTTTAAATCAATAAAAGAAATTACTTATGCAGGTATTCTGCAATATTCTTGTAGAATTCTTGTTTGTTGTAGAAGCTGATTTTATTTCTAATTTAAACAAACTGGAAAATAAATACAAAATGCAAGAGTAGAGGAAGAAAAAGGGTCCATGAAGAAGAGGAGTATCATCCATTAAAACTGCATGGCACTTTATTACAGTCAGTCTAGACACTATAGCTGTGCAGATGCTGCCACACTTCTTAGCAGGTTTTTTTTTTTTCTTATTTCTCCTGGCATGTTGCAAGGCTGCTACAATAATCAAATGGTTGAGGTCAGATCAGAAGAGCAGCTGTGGCAAGGATTGTGAGTCATATACAATTGCTAGTACCAGGGAAAACTTTTCTAGAAGAGAAGAAAATGCTTGAAATACTTGAAAATACTTGAACTGTTGATGTGAGAGAGAAAATCAGTGAATGACGTGATAAGCATACCTAAAATAATGGCTATAAAGTAACTAGATATTAGAAATTTCCATTTGTCTGTTTTATGTGTGTGATGCAGTGGGAGTTACAGTATGAGTGCTGTAGTTTGAGTACAAATGCTACAGCTACTGTGTTGACAGCCCCATTAGGATTAAGGCAGTGGATTTCCTAGAATTTTTCCATTTGTGTTTAAAACTGTGTATCTGTGTACAAAAAATAAAAATATCTAGAAAGTCTAGGAAATTAATGGATGCTAACACTGAATTTAGGTATAAGATTTTGCTGTAACTGCCTTCTGTAGTTTCTTATAAATTCCCTTAAAGTAACTGATGGTGGGTGAGATGGGGACCCTTTTGAGTAATTTACTGTACCTATTACTCTTCCTTTGTATTGAATTACTCTTCTAGACCAGCACACACTTTCACTGAGCTTTGTATTGTAATCCTCCTATTCCTTGCTGTCCCGAAATATAATATTTTAGTGTCCTTTAAAACTACAAAAATCGCCATTAAGCAATAAGAGGAAAGCTAAAAATTATCTTTTCTTAAAATTAAAAGGACTGTAGAGGTAAAATTGTTGCACTTCATTGAGGAAGGCATTTGAAGATTCTGTTTTGCAGCTCAGAGGGAAAAGACATCTCACAGGATATTAGGAATTTATGAAAGCAATTAATGATGTTTTACTGAATACTAGATTAAATATTAGCTGAGAAAACTAAGTAAATGTCCTGAGTGAAAGAAAGAGCTGCCCCTGGGCTTCAAGCATTTGCATATGTTCATTTAGAGAAACCTTCAACTGTAACTTAAATATGTATAACTATGTTTTCATCTTTATCACTCACTGATTTGTGCAGCTTGTGGAGCACAGACTAAAATTATCTTTTTCTTTTTCTTTTAATAATGACAAGACAGATTTTAGTAGTGAATTGCATAATTTTGTCTGTGTGGGTGTGTCAATACTGCCTGCATAAGTGGTGCATTGGTGTTTGTCCTAAGCCAAGCTGAGTCTGCTTCCTGTGCATTTTTGTTCTGCACACATCCTGGAGGCCAGAGGCAGGCAGAGGATTGCTCATCCCACAAGGTCTCTGTGGCACCACAGCTCCTGAACTACTGATGTATTGTGATTAATACAAACACCAAATGTCAGTTTCTAAGAATTAAGTACATGATTTGGAAAATATATCTTTTGTTAACTTCTTCTTTGTTTGTTTCTTTTTTGTCCCCTGGTTAAGTGGGAGGTTGTCATTTATCATTGCTGTCAGAAAATGACAGAACACAAGTGTAGCACTCTCATCTTTGAGAACACTAAACTCCTTCAGTAGAACCTGTATGATTTTTCAGGACTTTTGGGTTTTATACATAAAGCTTTTTGATGCAAAATTCAACACTTTTTAATAGTGCCTTGTGGCTTATCATTTAAAAGGACAAAATAGCAAAATAAATAACATAGTAGCAGAATAAATAGCAAAGACAAGTGCCCTGAGGCAGCTTGTATTCATGGGTGAGAGTGTGCAGCTTGCTGGAACTTGAATACACAGCTTGGGTGCTGCATCTCCAGAAGCAACTAAAATAGTGCTAAAATCATGAAGCTTGAGCCCAGCAGAGGAATCTCTCACCCTGCTTGTTTTTTGTGAAGGCCTCATCCCTCCATATCTAGAAAACAATATTGAGCTGTCAGTGCCTTGTGACAACCAGCATCCAAAGCCTGAGCATGGATCCTAATTATTTGCAAATAACATTGCAAACTTTGGCCCAATTTGTTTCTCCCTCTCCTTCTCTATCACCAGACAAGAGAAAGAAGTAAAAGAAAAAGTAAAAGTAAAGGAATTCTTTCTTGCTGGTTGAAATTTACCTAAAGTCATGAAAGCCCTGGATGCTCTGAAGAGTTGTGACCACTAAAATCAATTTGAGTCCCCCACTTAAATTAAAAAAATATAAATGTCTAAATATTTTAGAGACAGAAAAAGGAATAATGTATATTAAATTTGTACATTTCTACTTTCTCTCCTTTGTGTTTAACCTACAGAAATATATCAGCCTTGAATAAGGAATTCTTCACTTGGTAGAAAAACAGGGAAGCTCCCAGATCTGTGGCCCTCCATATCCACTCAAACCAGCTCACCACTCTTTCCCCTCATCTTTTATGCTTTCAATTCCAGTAGCAGCTTATTTGAAGAAAGAATAATTTATGCTATGTTTGTAAGGGTTTCAGCTTTCTATCCTGTTAATTGCAGCCAGCCAAGTTTAGCATCATTCAAGTGGACACAGATAAAAGCATGCAAATATAAGCTCCAGATCACTCTTAACTGTGTACTTCTAAAGACACAGATGCTGTCACTGAATTAATTTCAGAGCTTTTCTCACTCAAGGCAGTGATGATAAAAACAAAAGAAAATAAAAAAAGAAATGTGACTGTGTTTTGTCATTGGCATGAATGTTCTTAGTCCCTTTTTGAGAGGGACCTAAGTTGACGCGGGACAAGATCAAAGAGTTCTATAAAGAAGCTGAATTTGTAGCATCCGTACTACAAATTGAATGTTGATCCTTGCAGGATTAAGAGGAGTGTCACCTTTTACTTCTCAGTAAAGTAAGAATTCAAGGGCTATTAAAGCTGGTCCCTGGCTGAAGTCAGAAAATGTTCTTGCACCATGAAACCATAATTAACGCTCAGAGGGTAAGGGGTGCATCTTGGCCATTAGAGTATGTATCCAGTCTGATAAAAAGTGTGCTCCAAGGGATGATGCTTGCTGTGTGACATGACAAACCCTATCACAAAGAGCTAGCAGCTGTGCTGGTAGTCTCTCTGCTTTCTCTTACTGAAGTGTAAAAGTCTGTGTCTTAGATTTTTTTCTTCCCATTATTGTAAGGCTGACTAACCTGTTTTGTGGCTTTAAAATGTTCAGCTTGTTCATCTTTAAGACAGAGATGATTTACAAGTCCATACTTACAAAGCTTAATTCCTATTGCTAAGTAAAGTTCACAGCTTATGTGCTTTCTTGGCACAACTGTTAACAAGACATTTGTTTTTAAAATAATAGATTTTTTAAATTGATTTTTAGTGGAGCTAGCCAAGCAAAAACCAGGTCTGATTCTCTGGGGAAATCACTGTGGTGGTTTTACCTGATGCACCAGAAGAAAGTTAATAGTTGTAAAACCTGTTGAATCTCCATGCTGTAGAAAAAATTGGTCAACTAATCTTTTAAACAGAAGTGGTTTAGTTTTGAAGAGAGGACAGCATATTATTGCTGATCTTCATTTAGTCATTTTATGGTACTTTATGCATTTCCTTTACTCTCTATAAATGTAGATAAATGTAACTTCAAGCAAATCACTGCACAAACGTATGCAACTAGGCAGCAGTTGTGGCTGTTTTAAAAAAGCTATTAGCTTTAATCAGCAGTAGTACGCCCCATCAGATAATCTGAAATGTGTCTGCTGATGCCTTTGATGAGAGCTCAGAATCAGAAAATAAATGTGTGTCTGGACTAGTGTCTTGGTTTGGAATAGGAGTCAGCTTTTGAAATAGATCTCCTGATCATCCCCATTTACCATGTTTTGGCTTGCATCATGGAGCATCCTCAGAGCAAATAAAGTAGATGCATTTTGACTGAAACTAAACAGGGAGATTAATTTAAGAACTCTACCTATTAAAGCTGCGAAAGAGAGCCAAGACTACAGGTAGACTAAACTCAAAACATCCCCAAGCATCCCCAAACTTTATAGTGTGCATGTCAGGTCCTTGACACAAACGATTTTGCTGTGGAGAGCTGCTTCTTTTAGTCTGCAGTACTTGGTAGTAAAAATTAGGTTGCTTTCTTGCTTGTTTACTCAGACAAGCCTGACAGACTTGGAGAAATTTCCATCTCAGTAAAACTTAAAATTTTTGAAACCTTGAAACTTCTCAATTTTATGGCAGTTTTTCCTTCTCCATGTCTGCTCACAGACATTCTTCCTGCATGTGTTTTCAGAATCTGTATCTGGATCTGAATCAAAATTACACAATTTCTCATCCACATGGAAAGATCTTAATATTCCAGATTTTTTTAGCAAAGAGTTTGGACTTACATGTGATATGCCTATGGAAAGAATATGATATGTTGTAAACTGAATATGCTGGAGAATGTTGTGATACAAAAATCTTCAAAATAATTTTCAGAAACCTGTTTGTATTAATAATCTATGTATTTCTAACTAAATCTGAATACTGAAGCTGTCTATCATAGCTTGATGCTGTATCATTGAAGATGTCTATATTAGAATTGAATTCCCTCATGGGAAAATTGAACATTTTTTTTCCCAGGGATGGATAAAAATGCACTCTTAAATTAAGTTTAATTTAATGTAAGGTTTTTTAAAATCTTTTTAATGGGTCATAATTCTTTTGTTGTGATGTTCAAAAACATCTTTCATCCATTACTCAACAAGGTCTTCTAACCTCCCTTTTATAATGCTATGTATAATATGTATGTTGGTTATTCAGCAGAATCAGTCTGGATTCATTTATTGTCATGTTTTCCATTTATGCTAGATTTTTTAAAAAAAATCACAGATTACTTAGAGATATAAAAAGCATCTTTTAATTTGAATATCAAATTTTAATTATTTCTATTATATCTTCATAGCATTTGCCTTGTTTGTATTAGTGTGTAATTATGATTTTGGCTGGGATAGAGTTAATTTTCTTCCCAGTAGCTGGTACAGTGCTGTGTTTTGGTTTTAAGATGAGAATAATGTTGTTAACACGCTGACATTTTAGTTCTTGCTAAGCAGTGTTTATACAGAGTCAAGGGCTTTTCAGCTCCTCACCCCACCACAGCAGGGAGCAGGCTGCAGGGACAGAAGTAGTTGTGAGGAGACACAGCCACAAAAGCTGACCTCAGCTCACCAGAGGGATGTTCCACACTGTATGGTCTCTTATATCCATCAGAATATAAACAAGGGGGAAAGCTGGCCAGGGGCTGCTGCTCAGGAACTGAGCTGCATCCATTAGTGGGTGGCGGGTGATTGTGTTGTATATACTTGATTCCTTTTTATTGTGGTTTCTCCCTTCTGTCCTAGTAAACTATCTCAGCTCACAAGTTTTACTTTTTTTCACAATTCCCCTCCCTCCCATCCCACTGAGGGGTAGGTTCTGTGTAGAAAATTGAGGGAGTGGCTATGGGATGTTTAGCTGCCTGCCAGGTCAAAATACAATGTGAGTGTTCTCCCTTTTAAAATTTGGCATGATTTCTTAAGGGGTGGGAATAAATGAGGTGACAAACGATGCCCATATTTACTGGTCACGGGGATTAATTTATTGTAAGAGTATTTTCTGATATGGCACGGATCCCCCACTAGGGATTGGGAAGAATCTATAAACTGTGTCTTTTGTAACATACCCAACTGTATGTGTGGCAAACTAGCCTTAAAGCAAAGCCCAGCTGGATATGTAGGCGTGCTGCACAATAGAGCACTGCATAGATTTTCCAGCATTATCCTGCTGGGATATTTTGGTAGGCATAGCCCAAAAATCAAATCTAAGACCATTTTCACCTTTCATAGAAACTGCTAGTTTAAAAGCAAGTCTTCAGGTAAAATCAGATAAAATCTGGAAAATATTTGATCTCTTGTCTGTGTTTATACTAAGAAGTTACCAAGTAGGGCCACATAAGGTGCTCACTAGGCTTTATTTACAGCTGTTCTCACTGCAGCTGCTCAAACTGATATATAGATGCATGAACTGGGACAAGTAGAAGACCTAAGCGTTCCTTGGTTGGGATGTATACCAGGTGCTGGCCATAAAGCATGAAAAAGGCATCTGTGAAATGACTAGTTGAAGTAATTGAAATAAATATTTATAGCTATTAAACTTTTGATGCAGTAGACAATAAATTCACAGGAAAAATTTGCTTTGTACAGTGGAGTATTTACAACACATAGGAATTATTTTAGAGATCTTTGAAAAGGGAATTCTCCAAATTCCTTTCTGCAGCTCACCAGCTGCCACCACAGTGCCCCATCAGCATGAGAGACTACTGAAGTCTTTAAAATATTTTCAGAGTTCTGCGTAGTAAGTGACTTGTCAGTTTTTTGAATGGAATTTATGTCTCAGTAATGTCCTGACACTTACTGGGTGTCAGTGTGAGGCCACTTTTATGCCTGTTCCTCACATAGTCACTAACATTTACTATATGCCTTAAGTGAAGACACAGAAGTGTAAGCAGATTGGCAGTGTCTGCCTTGTTGAGATAAATCTTCTCAAAGAAGAATTTAAGGGGAAGAGGAAATAAAAATGAGATCTTATGTTAGTCAAATAACATATAGTCCAGAGTCCTGAGGCCATGCTGCACTCTGCAGACTGTGAACAGCGCTTGATTATGAGACCTCTTCTGAGCCAAGTACCTTTTATTACCGTTTAACCCAGACCAAAATGTGCCCAAATGTAATTCATTCAAGCATTTTACAGAATACACTTGTTACTTGTTCTGTTTCAATGTGGCTTGAGAAGAAATTAGAGCTTTGGAACATGCAATCCATACCTGATAAATAATAAGCTTGCTTTTTTTATGTTTACAGCTGGAGATAACATGTTTAGAGAGTATAAATTCTATCAGGTAGTTCAGTGTGGAAGATGGAATAGTAATGAGGTGCACTCAACTGTGTTTAGGAGGAAAGCAAATGGTCATGAGAACTTAACTGTATTCATTTTTAATGTAGCATTATAAGCTTCTCATTGTCCTGCTGCTTTCTATACAGGCATTGTAATAAATGGAGTGTTTGTAGGTTGTTCTTTATGCAAAATATATGAAATTACAAGAAGGCAAAAGTTGTTCATTTACTGAGAAAAGTTTTATATGGATGTAGTGTTCATTTGACTATTTCTCTTCCATTTTGTATCACATTATATGTTCTTAATGTCACTGTGGAGATACTAATAGCTTTGCAAACATAATACCAAAAAGTTTGGCTGCCTTCTGTGTCTTTTGCAGGTCATTATGCAGAGTTTTGAAGGGAATAACTATAATCAAAGCAGGTATTTTAATGTTGCAAACTGTCTCATGTGCTGCCAATAAAACATTTTTATTTGTTATGAGGGTTAATATATTTTTGGGGAATTTGTGCTAAAAGAGCTACATTCAAGAAAAGTTATCATATTAATGGTGTCATTGTGTTAGTAATGTCATTTAGAAATATGTATATAGCATTGCTGAGGTCTTAGATTGTTTACAAAAAGTAATAACCCTGAAATGTTCCTAACTGAGCATTAACTCTGCATTCCCTCCACTGAGCTAGAAATTAGCATTAAATTTTTGTGTTATAATGTGAAAAAGATGGAAATGAAGCATAAAATGATTTGTAAGTGAAGGAAGAGGGGGATTTCTGACTTAGTTGAATACATTTCCATTTCCAGCAAATTATTAACTCATTAAGGGACTAGTCAGTATAAAATCCTAAGTCTTTTACTTCTCTTTTAAGAGTATCATTCAGAGCAGAACCTTTGTAATATATGAACTATTGTCTTTGACTATAAATCAGAGGATTTTATTTTTGTAAATGCTAGTCAGGGCTTCTTGCTACACAGAGGGACCATTGGCTGAAGTGACTGTAGTAAATCACACAGTATGCACTTACTTCGTCTTGTTCAGTATCAACTGGTCACTTTGATAAAAAATAATAGAATCTAAATTTGAATGTGTCTGAGTTAACTCTTCTGCTACGTGAAGAGTTTTCTGCCTTTTCATCACATTTATTTGAATGTGTGATGCTTTCAATAATACGTCTATTTTTCCTTCTACTTCTAGGTGTTGCTTAGTACCCACAATGTTCTGAATTCTGAACTAGAACAGTAATGTATAACTCTGAAAATGTTGGAATGGTGAACTGAAATCAAATATAGATGTATTCCATAGCACCATAAAAGAAAAAGTAGTTTCTGATTGCTGGAATTTAACTGCTAAGTGGTCCATGTAATTTAGGCCTGCTGGTGCACTGGCTTTTTTCCCTTGCCCCATGTGGAGCAATCTTTAGTTTGCTGCCACTGAGCAGTCAGTATTCACACAAATGGATGGTGATATCAGATCAGAGTGCTGATTTGCTTCATTATTTTAACAGTGTTTAATTTTTCAGGTTTCCCCTTGCCATGACCTGCATAAGATTCTCTGAGCCTAGAAGCTGATTTTTCCTTCTGTATTAGCTAATCAAATAAAAGATGTTAAGTCTTGCAAATCTTGCATCCCATTTCTTAAGCTAACATGGCTCAACAGAATGTTATTGCTATATCTTTATTTCTATATCTCTATCTCTTATTTTAGGTAGTCTCTACTTTCAAATTCATTAATATACCAGCTTTAGCTTCCTGTGTAATAAAGTGTATTATCATGGTGTTGCTTTCTTCTTGCTTTTTGGCATTCACTGTGATCAGGGGATGAAACAGTGTTCCTCTTCCAATTGATTTCCTTTCTGTTTCTGCTGCTTTTGAAACCTAGACTCTTTCCTTGTGAAAGGGTAACAGCAACAGCTGAGTAAATCTTCCTGAGCTTTTTTTTAATCTCTCTTCTGGGAACTTCATATGCTTATTTGTCTGTTTAGAAAGTAATTTTAATGTCTCTCTACATTAGCCATGAAAAAATATTTTCCCAATAAAATCAGTGTGTCATCTACACTTTTACATGAGGTTCTATTGGTTCGAAGAGATGTGTTGTGCTATTTTTAGAAAAAACAAAACAAAACAAAACAAAAAAACAAAACCAAACTGGAAAGCCAACTTTTTGGGATTTGTTGATCATTCCTAGAAAATCCTTTTTCTTGAGCATTGGCCTTATGTGAATCTCTTTGGGAATGGCATCAGGCTATTATCTGCTTGATCTAAATAGGCAGCTATTAGACAATTTGACAATTCCACTGTTATTGTATCCACAATAGGCCCCAGGGATTCATGGGTAAAGATGTGACTCTTCAGGTAACATAAACATTGGATTTTCAAACTGAATCATAGGTAATGGAGTGTGAGGATTTTCGCTTTGTAATAGACGTGCAATAAGAAAATAACACCTTAAAAATCCCAACTCATGGTTAGCAGGAAATGGAAATTTAGCAAATTCCTTTACAAGACAAAACACCACAAGTTTCTTTATATTCACATACAACGCTTCAGATTCAGACTATTTTCTGCTCTAATGTTTCTTTTAAATAAAACTTTTCAAAAAAAAGTGTATTGCACTTAAGAAAATATGAGTTCTCTAGTGGGCTTTACAGAAAACTTCTTTCAGTATTGGTATTACTATCAAAATATGTTGTGTGGAGGACATCAAACAGAAATCTGTCAGAACCACTGAATGGTTTGGGTTGGAAGGGACAATAAAGATAATCTAGTTCCCACCCCTTCACTGTGGACAGGAATGTCACTCACTAGTTCATGTGGCCCCAGCCAGCCTGGACTTGAACATTTCAAGGGATAGGGAATCCACAGCTTCTCTGGGCAAGATGTTCCAATGCCTCATTACCCTTTGAGTGAAGAATTTCTTCCTGACATCTAATCTTTTTGTTTAAAAGTCTTCCCCATTGGCCTGTCACTATCTATGTAAAAAGTCTCTGTTTTTTTGGTTTTTTTGGGTTTTTTTCCTCCTAAGTCTCCTTCAAGTACTGAAAGGCTGCAGTGAGGTCTCCTCAGAGCCTAACAAGAGGATTTCAGAGTAACTTAAACACCAAAGGATATTGTGTTGTTCATTCAGGATGTGCTGATTCAGCCTTATGAAATTCAACTTGAGAATTCAGAAAAAAAGAAATAAAATAGGTAAAAGGCTTAAATGAAAAGAAGTTTTCATTTTTAATTTTTCTCTGCTATGAATTCATTTTCCCAAGTTGTCCAAAACCCATTTTCTCTAAAGAACCAGTCCTTATTAGTGAGTTTCATAATTTTTGGATCTTCTCAGTTCCCTTTGCTCTAGTGAAAGAAGATACTTCACAATCTGATTTTTATATGCTTATAGTATTTCCCATTGGAATATGGCACACAGACATTAATTTGAATCAGCAGATAAGACAAGACAATATCTCGAGAATCATTAATAATAGATATGCTCAAAAGAATGTTTCCTGAGGCGTAAAACAAATACATGAAGGAAACAGAAGTGACATTGACATAAACAATTGTATCTTACAATAGTAACCTAAGGCACAACCTAAACTCTCCCAGAAATATTTAGAATGCTACCTCTTTTTGCAAAGAAAAAGCTGCAGACTTAGCCCATCTATTGTCCATGAAGTGTAATCTGCTATAAACTATTAATCACCCATATTCTGGGAAATGCTGGGTTATATTCCCATACAGATCTTGCCACAATTAACATATGATCACAACTCTTTTTTATTTTCTTCTTGTACTGTTTTACCATTTTTCTTACAAAGGTTGAGGATTGATTTCCTCCTTTAAACACATGCCAAATTCAATTCAAATGTACTCAGAAAAACATTACAAAACTGATGCTTTGGGACTCCATGTTTGTTACTGCTCAGTGACTTCCTTATGAAATCTACACAGGGTAAAAATCAAAGGATGCTGTTTCTTTCTCCTACCTGCTTTCTTTGAAAGTTATCCTGAGATCTGCTAATTAAGTTTTCCTGAGACTATTTATTATCTACACTGTCATCATCAGTAGTGATGTTCAATCTGTCAAAGTTTGTTTTTGTTTTAGATAAAGAGATGGAAGAAAGCTAAGATAGAGCATGTCCTGTCCTTTAAAAAAATTATTAAGGGCAATACCAAAAACCAGTCTTTCTATGGTTATATACAGAATCACAGAATATCCTGAGTTGGAGGAGACCCACAAGGATAATTGAGTCCAATTCTGAAGTGAGTGGCCCATGCAGGGATCAAACCCACAACCTTGGTGTTATTAGCACCGTGATCTAACCAGCACAGGCAATCTATAGAATTGCCTAAAGTACAAATTTTGCATCTTTTTCTGATGTAGTTCTTCATATTGCTGAAGAGAGAATAGTAGGTAAGATGGAGTTCTTTTTTGTCAGCCCTTCCATTGTTTCTAAGCTGACCACAAAGCCTCCAGCTTGCAAAAGGAACCTGAGAAGGACCAGTACTTTTATACTTAACTGATATACCCAGGGATATACATATACATGCACAGCAGTGAAGATCAAGCAAAAATGGTTGAAAAAGTTTGTGGTGGAATTGTGGGGAATTTTGGCATTTTTAAGTAGCTCTTTCCATCCCTTTTATTCTCTCGTATGCACTGTCCCCTCAGTGTGATTGTAGCACAGCATCAGGCAATGAGCTAAATCAGGAACTGATGCAAACTTCAAAAAATAAAAAAAGCAAAACAACCAGCTGAGAAGAACAGCAAATATTGAGAAAAAAATGAAAGGCAGAACAGGATCTACTTAACCAAGAAAACCTGCCAGAAGAGGTGATCATTAAAACAGAGTATGACTGATTGGCAGTTTATTAGGGGTTTCCAAGGTTGTGAGTTTTTGCATACATACCTACTTCTCTTTTTAAACTCTCACTGTAATGGAGCAAATCACTTTTGAGCTACTAATTTGCCTAGTTATTAATTCCATTATTAATTTATTTTAGATTATTAAATTCTTTAATGTTGTGCAGTATTCTTAGTGGGAGAAGTTTTAGAGTGACAGACGTTTTGTATATTGTGTTAATGAATGGAATTATTGAGCTATTTAAGGGAATCTTGTTAAAATGCTATGGGCAACAAGTTGTACCAAAAAAAAAAAAAAAAAAAAAGAGACCTTTAATGTCAACATAATGTTCTAAGGTTGAAATCTAATAATGGCTTGGATTGAATATTAAGACTGCAGTGTCCTTGCTCTGACAAATCTCTGCTGGCTGATTACTGCTTCACTAAGGAGAGAGTGTGTTATTAAAAATTCAATTAAAAAAAAACAAAAGCCAGATTTTTGTACCTTAAATTGCATTGCATAAGAAAGAAAGTGTGGAGGGAGACGTACTGAAAAAGAACATAAGAGAATGAGGGAAAACTACTCAACAGAAAGGAGACCAGAATAGAAGTGGTAGAAGAGAGTGTGGGAGAATGAGGGTGTAAAGAGCACTAAAATATCTATAAAGCAATCTTTCACAATTAAAAGTGTGTGTGGTAGTTGCATATACAAATTTCAGTTTTTAAATATCATGTAGATATAGAGACAAATGCTTCAAAACTCTTCTTCAGAATCTCCCAAATGGATTCAATAGTCTGTCTTTTCACAGCAGAGATGGCCAACCTAATGATGCTGTAGAGAGTTAGAAAATTAATTTTTTGCCAGACTACCTTCTTTCTGTGTAGGCTGATGTTTATGTTCATTCATGACACTGGAGAATTAGGTGTGAGTCTCCAGAAGGTATCACACAATTTTTCCTGCAAGGAGTGTTGTGGAAAGATCAATACAAATCTTTCTTGAAGGACCTTCATTAACGATAGGTCTTTTAAAATCTCTTTAATTTCTAGTTCTGACATAATATTTTTCTTTTCTGTTCTGTATTGTGAAAATGATTAAAAAGTTGTGAAAGACATGATGATTTATCATATATGAACCTTTCATGAGATCCTTATTTACCCAGATATTTTCTAAGACACAAAATCTGGAAATTTGGATCTAAGGATCACCTCTGATGACAACTGAAAAGGAGGAGAAGCTTCTGTATATGTAAGACAATAAAATGGTCTCATTTGAGGCTAAAATGACTAGCAGTTCTTTTGTTTTATCATGAAAGACTACAACACTCATGAGATCTTCTGCAGGCTTTCTCTAAATCTAAATCACATCTAAATCTAAAGTTAGCAGTTAAATGTTATTTTTGGAAAGAATGGGAAAATCATGCTGAGTCTACATCTAAAACCAGATTTCGACTGAAAATTACATTATGGAGAAGAAGTAAGTATCACACTTCATCAGTAGCATCATCTTTCCTATTTCTGATTATAAAAATATTTTGGAGTAACTTGTTCATGAACTCTCGGTGATCATCAAGTTTGACCCAAAATTGCTGCATGAAGAGTGTGTTTCAGCATTATCTGTGCAAGTGCCTCTTAAGTGTTAAATATTCTTAGTGGTTGATTTAGTAGTGCTCCCTCTGGAGATCTTTTACTTTGTGCCAATAAACCTGACTTACTTAGAGCTGTTGGCTCTGGTCCACTCTTTCTTTGTTAAACATTTAGCTCTTGTAAGTGTTGTGACCCTTTTGGCAATGCAAGTAATCCTAATTCCAGCAATTTACACTTGTCACTTTGCTTTAAACTCCATTACTGCACACTGAAATTCTCCACAAAATTGTTTAGAGACCATTTAACAAATAACAAATTTGAGATCGAGGGATTTTGTCCATTATGTTACAATTAATTATTTATAGCTATTTTGATTTTGTGTTGCAGAACTGTGACCTGGCCCAGCAGAGCATTGTTCATATTGTTCAGAGTCCACAGAAGAACAGTCATAACAAGGAGGAAACAGAAGATAGCTGTGTTGGAGGTGTTCTAAAAGCCTTGAAAAGGGAACCTGAGAGTTTAACTCGCATAGATCTCAGTACAAGCATCCTCCCTTCAGTCTCTGCAGGGTTGGCAGTTATTCTGGATCCAGGAAAAAACAGTGTTTCACTTCCCTCTGAAAAATCAGGTAATTCAGTGGCTTCGTACATTTCAATATACTTTTCTAAACATGTGTCTTTTTCTTTCTTTGAGTAAACGGTTCTAGTTCCATACCACAGGGAAAAAGCCCACGAAATATATGGTTTATTTGATTTATTAAACAAAAAATACAACAATATTAATGTGATAAGCATCTGATGTGTCTTCTAGCAAAATAATTTTGTGGATAAAATTAGTGATTTCTTGTGTTACTCCTATCTCTAACTTGTATTATGCTCATATTTTTGTAAATTATTATAAGACGGCAAAATCCCCAGAGGTCTATGAGAAGGCAAAATATAGTCTCTACAAAATTTCCATTATAGAAGTTTTCTTAACTAGAATGCTGGGAAGCTTATGCCTTGCAAATGTGTTTAATCTGTTGTGATGCTTTCACACCCATACATTTTATAAAAAAATATTTACAACTGATTAGCGCT
Organism: Parus major; assembly: GCF_001522545.3. Classification (NCBI taxonomy): domain Eukaryota; kingdom Metazoa; phylum Chordata; class Aves; order Passeriformes; family Paridae; genus Parus; species Parus major. The sequence goes on along the minus strand of NC_031770.1, from coordinate 37,257,709 downwards.
TTTTGAAGGTTTGCTGGCATAACACATGATGGCGATGATTCATACTATGGACATTTGTACTTCTTCATCCAGCAAATGATTATTGAGAGTATCTACATTGTGAAAAATAATGTGAGGCACAAGTTACTGCAAAATGATCTTACTGACACTGTGTTGCCCCAGTGAGGATACATCACTCTGTGCAATACCAGATTCAGTTGTGATTTATCATAACAGTCCATCAGAGATGTCTTTTTATAGAGAGCAGTACGCAAATACTCTTTTTGCACAGTACAGAAGTTAATAGCAAACATGCATATCCAGAGTACAGAAGATAAATTGTGAATATGACAAGAGATACTCTGTGACTGCCCTGGCAACAGAAATCATCTTGCTTAACAACATGGCTACTAAAACTGTTAAAATAACTTCTAAAGAATTTATTAAGTAGCTCATGCAGAAAATATACAATCCATGGGAGGGTCACAGAAGTATTCCACAGCTGACTTGGTCAACCTCTCACTGCCAACTAATGATGAATGAGTGCAGTTTAGGAGCAAATTAGTACCCAGCTTAATGATCCACATCTCCCAATCTGAATGAGTAATGAGATAAGAGGAGAGCATGCTGATTTAAACCTGGTAAACTGGGGACAGGGATTCAACCTGGGCTTACTCTCCGAAGCAAGGCAAAAGTGTGAGCTTTTAAGCATTACCACATATTTATATTTTCATTACTGTACACCATATGTAAAGGGATTTAATAGCTGTGCTTGACATTACAGGATAGTTTATACATGTATAAGGACTTTTAAAATAGGTCATTTGACATGTTTTTCCATAGACTACAAACTCTGTGAAGCCAAGAACAAGCTGATAGGTGTCATCTGTTGTATCAAATATTTTCATGGCAGAATACATGAGGACAAAATGTTTTTTGATCAAATACCTGGGCTAGTTCTTTCTGTGATTAAGTTAAAAAGGCTTTTTATCATAAGAAGAAAAAGAAAAAAAGAAGAGCCATTCTAATGACTGATTGTTCTTTGTGGAAAGATGTAAATAATAAGTACTTTTTAAAGGCATGTTAACTTCTTTCCTTGTTTTGATTCTAGCTATTAAAACTTGTCCTTTTTTTCTGTTCAGCTCCACCCCTTTGTTCAATATGGGGAGCAATATTTTTGTTATGAATTTGCAGTCACTTAAAAAAAAAAAAAATATTCCAAAGATCAATTTTGTAGTAAACTTTACTGTGCAGCTAGGAATTCCTTTGGCATAAATGAAATGAGAAATATTAGTGGGAATGAGTGGCTGAAGAAAGCAGGTACCATGGCTGGTAGCTGAATTTACACTTACCAAGCTGTGGTCTTTGGAGATGAATGATTGTAATGATCAGTCTACAGTAGCAGCCTAGACAGGTGAGTGAAGAATAACCTTTATTTTTCTGTGTGTAGATGACAAATTTAAATATACAATTTAGAGGCAAAGGTTTAATTAATTGATTAAATTAATATTATTTAGTCTGACATGCTACACAGCTATTCCCTAATTGAAGCAGTAAACACTACGACTTCAAGTCTTTCTGAAGCCTAAGTTATTTTTATTTGTTATGCTGACCCCATGTTCCTGCCCTGATTTTGTTTTATTTGCCCTCCTTTGAATTCTGAGGAAAAAGATTTGTGGTAATTTTCACATCACAAGAGCTTCTCCCAGAAGCTTTTGCAGCATTTGACTGCAAAAATAATATTTTTGAAGTGAATGCTTAGAGGCCAAAATGTAAAACTTTACCAGACAAACCTGGGGAGAGGCTAACTCTTGTTATGCTGTACTGTACTATAAAAGCAATATACTTAGGTAGTATGAACTGCTGCACTTGATGAGACAAAAACCCTTATGGCCTGGCAGTGTGTCTCCACCAAGGGTATCATTTGCTCCCTGCAGAAGCATGTAACAGGACATCCTTCTCCCAGCTCACCCCTACTCCTGTGTGAGTAATGAAACCGACTTCTGACTGGTCTGGAGATGCATCTTACTTGCACTGGTTTTTTTAGACAGCAGTGTGTTTCTCTGTGAGAAATTCAGAAGTTTGAAAGTCATTAACAAGCTGAAAAAAAATACAAAAATGGGTCCAAATAATCTTCTCATCAAAGAATTCCCGGTTTCCTGTCATTGCAGACAAAAATAGCAGAAATGCCTTTTCTCCTCAGTTTTTTTTTTTGTTTTGCTTTGTTGTTTTTCTTGGGGTTTTTGTTTGTTTGTTTTTCTTATTGTTTCTTTGTTCTGAAAACATTGTGTGACTTCTGGTGTATAAATAAAAAAATCGCAGCACAGGACTTTCATCCTACCTCATCCCATTCCTAATTTGCGTCTGTGCAATATCTGGAACAAAGTGCTTTATTAAACACAATGTAAGAAAATGAAACTGTGATCCATAATGAGTGCATGTCAGCAGATACATGTATAAGATGAAGACATAATGGTTGGACTTGATGACCTTAGAGGTCTTTTCTAACCTTTACAATTCCATGATTCTCTGATTTCTACCTGAAAACCAATGAATCGGTAAGATATAAGGGCTTGTATGACTCATCTGCTGAACAAGAGAATGCATCATGATTTCAGATTCCAGAAAGCCAAGAGAATATTTGGAAGTATAAACAGAAAACAGAATGGAGGGGCAATATGTTTTTTTCTCTGCTTTTGACACTTGCATGACTAAAACTAGTATAGCACACTGTTTTGAAGTCTAAACTGTTAGAGGGTTCAGGAGAAGAGTAATGAGAATCCTATAAAAGTGCACATCATGATTGGTTTATATTTGTTTAGGCATCTATGGGTTGGAAATTCTGTAATGTGGGAATATTAGATCTTACCAGCTATCTTAGTATTTTAGCTCTCATTGTCTAGAAAGTGCAACCCAGCAAATACAAATACCCCACATGGGTTTTAACGTGCCAGGAAATCAACTACCAATGCAAGTAATTGTATCTTACAAGAATTCTCCATATTTGTCCATTTAAAAAAAAAATAGAACATTTTTCTGAAAAATGAAGATAGAACTTAAACCTAGAAGTAGTATGGATAGTGCTAGGCAGGAAGTCAGAATGCAAAATCCCATTCCCTCCCTTTTTAAAATTAAGACTGATGTCAAGCAAATTTGTAATATGAAAAAAATAGAGCTAGTTTAACAGAATCTGTTTTCTGTAAGCTGACCTGAATGTTGTTACTTATGTAATTCCCAGGTTAATCCATTATCAGCTGGTTTATTATTTTGTCTCAATCAAGTAGATGTGGTCATCATTTAGGTTATTTTATTTTCAACTTTTAAATAAGTGTTCATCTGGTCAGTTCCAAAAAAAAAATAAAAATCGTGGTGTTCTTTAGGCAGACTGTTACAAATGCTTGAATGCAAGGCACCTCTGTTTCTTTATTTTTTCCATGTTCTTCTGTTCACAGAAGAGTTAATAAAGTACTGGTATATACTGACTTAGGTGTGCCAAGCTTTGAATTCTAGCAAAAAGAGGGATTGATTGTTTTCCATCTTGTTAGGAAATGCTCTGCCAAAACTTAATATATGTTAAAACTTCTTGTCTTTCCAAATAATGCAAGTATCAGTTAAGGCAGATGAAACTGTCATTACCAACACCTCAGTATTGTTAGCAATGCATGAAGTGATGAACTGGTGCCTATTCCATGTAAGAATCTGACTCCATGAAGGAGACTGGAAAAAACACTTGTAAGGGAAAGCCACAATTTAGGGTGTGGCTAGTCAGATCTGTGCCTACATCTGAGACAAGCCCTGATGAACAATAAAACCAATATCAATGTAATAATGGAAATTGCCAACATTGTTAAATAGTTTTTGAATAGTATTCTGATGACTGTGTGTTAAAAATTCCTGTGACCTGTAATTGATATTATACTTTATTATCACTCTTCTGCTCAAAAAGTCTAAAAGGATAGAAGTTTTTTTTGTCAAATTTGTTTGAAGTAAATGAGTAGTCTAAACTCCTGAAGTACTGTAAAATCACTTCACAGTTTAATAGACCTTATAATCTCAAATTAGATGCAGGCTGGACAGGGTTATGGTGTATATCTACTTCCCTATTTGCACGTGGTGTTAGGCTGAGTGTCACTACCCAGTACTGAGCTGAGAACAACTTCAGCTATTTCCTATCCCTTTTTTGATAATTTCATCAAAACATGAGCACATCCATTCAAAATGGCTTCCAGCGTGGAAAGAACGTTTTTATTGTCTGCAAAAATGTGAAGCCCGGACCTAATATTGCTTTTCTGTGTTACAAATCCAAATATCTAAGAATTTACTATTCCTTTAAAAGAGATAAAAAAGTATTCCTAAAATTTCTCATGTCATTTCACTGCATTTTTTTTCAAAGGAAACTAATTAGTATAAAGATTTTTTTCCCCGCTTTGTCATGTATACAAATAATTTATGGCTTAATGATAACATTTATTAATTAATGACATATACCTTAGATACATGGTATTGTAAATCAGTAATTTGGAGAAGGATAATCAGTATTCTGTGCAATTTACATTTAGTAATTAGGCCTTTTTTTCTAGAGTTATCAAAATTTTGTTCTAGAAATAAATTCCCAGTGTTTATACTGACCTTTCTTAAATTTCTTGAAATATTAATACAGTGTTTCCTGTTGCTTACATGATTCTTATCAGTCTTCTTTCACAGACAGTCATTTGAATAAGATTCATATTGCTGTACAAGAAAAAGTAGTAAATTACTTAATATGCAACCAATGTGTTGTTTCAGTAGACATATTCTAGTAACTAGTTAGGTTACTATTTATTTTTGGATTTCATGCCCTGACAGTTTACTTTTGTTTTAGAATTAAACTACTTTTAATCTAAATGAAAATTCATCAAGCAGCACATTGTGATTTAGCCTATATTTGATTCAGATTTTTTATAATATATTAGTTTGCAAATTTTTAAATATTAAATGCAATATTAATTTGAGGATCAATCTACATCCAGAAAAGGGAAGGTATTAATTTATCTTTTTAAGAAATGCAGAATAAAATACCAACTCAGAAATAATGTACTAGTCCTGATTTTAACCAATAATTTCTGGGAAGCAAGGCTGTATTTGCCTTCATTACACACTGTAAATTTACTGTATGTACAATTCTGTTTTCAAGTTCAAAACAAATTTTTACAAAATTCCTGCATTGACAGGTCTTTCTCTGCCAGTGATTAGGTTCAGCACATTGCTAATTGCTGTCATTGTGCATTCATTACATAAACTGTTAGACTTTCACTGTTAGACCTTTTATCTTAAATTTTCTGTCAATGTACAATGCCATAACCTGATGCCATGTTCATTGCACTGATGTGTTGTAGTCACAAATTTCAGTTCATTGGCCTGGGACCTCATTTAAAAGAGAAATAGGAATGAAAGTATTTGTCTTCTTCCTCTCCATTTTCCCTTTCTTATTTGATTGTTTTATGCTACTGTCCCTGTCCTGAATCTCCTTTGTGCTCTTCACTTCTTCCATTGATTTTGTTTTGCCAGCTACCTTTCATGGGTGTTCCATACCTGGGAGACGTTCTACCTACTTTTAGTCCCTCCTGCATGTTTTGGTGCTTTTTTACAAGATTTTGTCGCATGGATGCCTCCTGAGACAACGATGTGTGCAGCTACACACCTCTTTGTTCCTTTGGTAGTCACATTGCTCACAGACTTGATGTAAAATGCTCACACCTTGTGCCTGACTAGATATTCACAGTGTTAGAACGTGTTTTTCAGAAGTAACCATCTTTTAAGTATCTGCATCTCAGGTCTAAAAATCCACATGTATTAATAGAAGAGTATAGCAATAACATTTTCATAGTGCAAAGACACATTGGATTTAACTCAATTGTACTAAATATTTCCTATGTATTGAATGAGAATTTTTCAAAAAATTTAAGTTCCCAACCTCTCTGGTAAGTGTTGTATGACAGAAATTGTTGAACTGTGATCCATGTTTGAATCTGTGGGATCCAGATGGGTTTTAATTCATGGTCCAATGAGACAGCGGTTAAAGTGCTCTAGCTCCACTTGTTTTTGGTTTCTGAAATATATTGCAGTCATAGAATCATGGAATTGTTTAGGCTGGAACAGACCTTAAGGTCATTAGGTCCAAAGGTTAAGACATCTCTACCAATTCCACCACTAAACTATGTCCCTAAGTGCCACATCTGAACTTTAAATACCTCCAGGAATGGTGACTCAACTCCTTCTTTTGGCAGCTTGTTAACGTCAGTATATATTAAATTATCCCTCTTGATGCTGTACTTTCTTGGATTATTCTCTATGAGTACATTCAAAGGTAGCAAAGGCATGCCCCTAGGAAAATGCTTCCTGTTAAAAATAGGATAATGTTTCTGAAACAGTACTCTGTTTTTTGATGTGCAGCAAAAAGGAGATTTTTTGGATACAAACCACAAAATCACAGAATTGCTATTATGCGAGATCAAACATATTTCCTATCTAAATCTAGTTCTCTTTTTTTAATACATTACTGTTTTGTATACAATAATTCAAAAGAAGAAAAAATGTCCTTATTACAGGAATTTTTATTTAGAGAAGAAGTATTCCCCTTTTCAAATAATCACCCATGTACCTCTGTCTGATTCTTCTTCATATTTGTTTTATGGGCAAGTTGACAAGAATGGTAATGGTATTTTCTCTTTTGATCTTCATTGGAAAAAAATAGTCCCCAGTGTCAATTCAAGGGTTAATTGGAGAAGAGAGGGAGAATTTTCAGCCCAGAAATTAACTATTACTAATTCTGTCAACATTTATTTTAAGAGAGTTAAGCTTAAGAAAACTATTCAGCTTCCAGTAGGGTTATAAAAATTTGTCATTACAAAGTCCTTGGAAGTTTGCTCTTATGTATATTTTATCTTCTTTTAGGGTTATTAACCCTTGACAATTCACTGCTGCAATACTTTCAAATTCTATATATAAAAATTGATATCCCCTCTTCACCTTCTAGCAACAGCAGAATGTGATTTTATAAGACATTAGCATAATGGAACCTTTTCAATAAAATGATAAATTGAGCCCATTTCAGAAAACAGAACGCACGCTTGATAATTTATTGCAGCCAGTGCCATGCTAGAGACCTCATTCATATCATATGCTTTTAACACTGATGAGAATGGTGCCATTTTCCCATCACACCTTGCATGTCTGTGAAATTAATTTGAGAGGAAAAATGTAAAAAATGCTCTTTTCTAATAGAGGCTAAAGCTCTTCCGGGAATGCTTATCTCTACATGACATAATTATCTCTCATGAACATGTCTAATTATTGTTTTTAAAGGCCCTTCCATGTTAGTTGAACAGTAGTAGCGTTGCTGACTCCCCTGTGTCAAGGGGTGGGGTGTGTGTTCTTACAATGCATTTTGATTGTTTATGGGGGACAACATGAATGGACTTTCTTTGGCACTTTTGCAAGTGTGTCACTTTATATATTTTATATATACTTTATATATACTTTATATATACTTTATATATACTTTATATATTCTTTATATATTCTTTATATATTCTTTATATACTATATAACATGGAGATGACATTTGTAGGTGGAAAAAGTTATCTACTGATTAAATAAAACTATGCATTTTATGTTTTCCAGAATAATTGTTGGCATGAATTTATTGCTGATGCTGCTAGGAAAAATAGGAAAGTAACACTTAGGAAACATCTCTTATGCATAAAGACATTGGTAATAGAGTTTTAGGGTGATTCTTTTTTGACAGGAAGAGCCCAATTATGAAGCACAAGTAAAAATCATAAAATCATAGAATGGTTTGAGTTGGGAGGAACCTTAGAGATCATCTAGTTCCAACCCCTCGGCCATGGACAGCTTTCACTAGACCAGGTTACTCAAAGCCCCATCCAACATGTCAGGGATGGGACATCCACAATTTCTCTAGGCAACTTGTTCCAGTGTCTCATCACCCTCACAGTAAGGAACTTCTTTCTTATATCCAACCTAAACCTACCCTTCGTTATTTTAAAACCATGCTCCTCTGTTCTATCACTGCATGCCCTTGCAAAAACTCCTTCCCCTACTTGTTTGTAGTCCCCTTTAGGTATGGGAATGTTGCTATAAAGACTCCTGGAGCCTTCCCAACTCTCTCAGCTTGTCTTTACAAGAGAGGTGCTCAGATCTCTGATCATCTCCTTGTCCTTCTAGATCCACTCCAGCACATCTGCATCCTTTTGCTAGAGGGCCCAGAAGTGGATACATGACTTCAGGTGGGGTTTCAGGGGAACTCTTGTGAGAGTACAGGGGGAGGATCACCTCCCTGGCCCTGCTGGCCATGGTTCTCTTGATGCTGCCCAGGACAGAGGTGGCTTTCTGGGCTTTGAATCCATGCTGCAGGTCATCTTCTCATCCACCAATGCCTCCAAGTTCTTCTCCTCATTCTCAACCCATTCTCAACCCATGCCCAGCCTGTGATTGTGCCTGGTTTTGCCCTGACTCACATGCAGGACCTTGCACTTGGCCTTGTTGAATTTCATGAGGTTTGTGTAGACCGATCTTTGAAATGTCAGGGTCCCTCTGGATGGGATCCTTTCCCTCCAGTGTCTAGACTTCACCACAACACTGCACCATTGTTCGTGTTACCAACAAAGGTGACCCATGAGGAGCACCACTTGTCACTGGTCTCCACCTGAGTGTTTCATTCTACCTGTCCATGCCTTTGCCTTCTGCCACTTGGGTGGTGTGTCTGGAACTTACTGGCAACAACTGAGATAAAAAAGCTACTGAGTATCTCAGTCTTCTCCATGTCCTGGGTAATCAGTTCTGCTGTTTCTTTTTTGAGCAGTCACATTTCCCCCAGTGTTCTTTTTTATCACTGACCTACCTATATAAGGTTTCCTTGCTGTCATTGACATTCCTGAACACATTTCAGGGCTTTATCTGTCCTGACCTGATCCCTGGCTGCTTGGACAATCTCTGTGTACTCTTCCAAGGCCACCTGTCCTTGCTTCCATTTTGTGTTTCAGTTTGTCCAAGAGCTCTGTATTCATCCATGAAGGCCTGCTGACTTCCTCTGGGATGGGATTCATCACTCCTAATCTTGGCAGAAGTGATCCTTGAATATTATCCAGTTTTCTTGTTCCCCTCTTTCCTCCAGGGCTTTATCTCATGGCATTCTAAGAATGCCTAAAATTCATTAAAAAATCCTCAGTAGCTGCTGCCACTGTGCAGCATAATGCTTGCACTATATGGTCGCTGTTATGAGCTCTTAGCACTCAAAATGACAGGAATCATAATCTGTGCAGAAGTCATGTGCTCAACATTCATTAAAGTCATTGGGAGCTCTTCTCACACAGCAAGGACATTGGGAGAACAGACCTATTAAAAAGGCTTGATCTACAGAAAGTAATTACATGGAGGATATGAAGAAATTCTGTTGATAGTAGAAGGTAAAAAAACAGCTTTGCAAAACACACCCTTCTTTCTCCTTATAAATACAAATAATTTTGGTGGGACTAAATTTGAGCTTCTGTGAAAGAAAAAGATCATTGTATCTGGAAGGGGAAGACATTCTCTGATTTTGGTGTGGTGAGTTTTTTTGGTTTTGTTTTGGGCTTTTTTTTTGGCAGTTTTGTTTGTTGTTTTGTTTTTTTTTTTTAAAGGAAAATGATCATCGTAGGAAAATGGACAATTAAATCAGAACCTTTTCACAGAAAAGCAGAATTAAAGTCAGTTCATGCTCCTACATGTGCTGTGCCAAAAGTCTTTAGGATTTTACATCAGCTTTGTTTTAGTGAAAATTTCACATTTTCAGCACTGCATGAGTGACCATTGTTAGCAGTGCCAGGGTAGTGACCTTCATGTCCATTCACAATTCTCTTCACAGACTGCCAACTGGGATTTCAGTTGTTTTTATTAATTCTTTGTGCCTATGTTTTTTGTCTTTGTGTTTGTTTGCTTCTTTCTTTATTTATTTTAGAGAATATCTAATAGCAACTGAGATTCTCTCATCTTTATGTGGATTTCCAAATACCCTTCAGTGGAAGGTTTCTTTTCTCCTACTCTGAGATACATTGGACCTTTTGCTTAAACCTTTTTTCTTCTTACACATTGGCCATGAAACAACACTGCCTACATTATGCCCAGCAATTAAGATTTTATTAAGAAGATGCATATTTAGCAACATTTATCATTGTTTGCAATTGATAAATATTTTCTACAAATTTCCGAAGTCTTGGTATTATTCTATGGGATCTATTGGCACTGGACATAAAGTTTGACCTAGATAGGTCAAAGCCATCACATTATCAAACTGAAAGGAAAATAAACTAAGAAAATGTTTTCATTTCATCTGCTTTTTGCATAGGAGACAGAATGCTACAGTGGCCTGCAAGCAAAACAAGAATATTTCATAGCTGGATTACATGTGCTGTGGCACCAATTTTTTGTGCAGCTACTGTCTCAGAATCACAGTTTTCTTAGTGAGGTATCCAGGATCTGGAAGTTCTATTTAATCATCAATCAAAATACCATTTTCAAAAGCTGGTTCAAAAAAATATGAATCTTTATATGTACTGATACACCTGAAACTGTATCTTACAACCCCATCTGCACTGTTGACATCTCTGTGAGTATTCAGCCTTCGGTCTTATCTTGAGAACATGACATATTCTCTGAGTCTATAATATATTTTCAGTTATGTATTATTAATATATTAGGAGTTACAATCAGCTACTGCTATAACTGGTATTTGCAGATGAATTCTTCAGATTAAGTTTTGACAGTCTGCCTGCCTGTAATGTTTTCTGCATTTCTGGAATAGCGTATCTGCAACTACTTTGCAAGTCCATGCAAAATGCAAGGCCATGTGGTAGAGATTGAGATATATATATGTAGTTATGTTAGTATTTTAACTATCCTCTCACTCAACAAAACACAGGTTGAAATATCAAAGGTGGCAGCTGTACCCTGGAGCAAAGTGCCCCAGAGGTCCTTGAAAGCCACTATGGTTGCTGAGCACCATCAGTCTCCTTCCAAGCTTCCATGATGTGCCCTGCTGGTGCAACAGTCAGTTCTGTGGGTCTTGACATTTACCAGTCAAAAGACAGGAATAGAGAAAAACATGGATATGGATATGAACATGGGGTCTTCAGGTGCAGGGTGAGTGAACAGAACATCATGCTCCAAGTTGAGGCTGTTCATCATATACTGTACTCATTGATGTTCAGCTTCCTGCAACACTGCACAATTTGTCAAGAATTTTATTGTAAACCTCAGTATCCTGGTTTTCAGTGTTGGATGATTGCCTTTTTGCTATGAAGGTGGTTTAACCAAAATTGTAAAATGATCAAAAAAGTTCACTTGAGCAACTAAAGTAGCAGGAGCCACAATTCCTCTTTCTGCTCTTTAGCTTTGTCACACAATAAATACTCAACATATATAACTGGATGAAAACTCTAGTTGGCAACAGTTGGTTTCTGATTTAAAGGTATATCACTTGAAAACCAAACCTTTTTCTACTGCAACTCTGCTGTACTAGTTAGTCTCCACTAATTATTTTTGGAGTAGCTGAATTGAACATAAGTACTGTTTTAAATTAAGTCTGTGCTGGTGATATGGACAAGTAAAGGTCATGATTAACATTATCAAGGATTTTTCCTAAGCAAATTTTAGTTCTCTTCAAAAGAATGTTGTGTTTATTCCAATAATAATGAAATAAATGGCAACATCTCCACTATCTTCAGCTGTGAAAGTTTAAAATCTAAATTCCTGATTTGATGCAGATTAGTGATTATGGATATTACATTTTAATCCCACTTGATACCCAAAATGTGATGAATAGCTGTAGATCATCTTATCCTGGTTTCTAAACCCTGTAGCACTGTTCACTGTAGTACTTTTTAACTTTTATGTATGTTAACTTGTTTGGAACATTACAAGGGCCATAGCTGAGCTATTTGACTTATACTGAGCAATGTCTTCTTTATAACTCTAACCATTATGAAGTATTTAGGATAGAAATGAAGAAAACCTGTTTCAAACAGAAATGTTATCAGTCCTCAACATTTTGTCTTCTAATTTGTAATAGAAATTTTTCAGGTCCACTAAATCTAGGGGTGTAAATGTGAACAAGCTCAATTTATATCTGCTCTCCAGGCACAAAGATCTGTGTTTGACCAGCAATATGTAGATAAATAAAACATCTTCATGAAACATTGCCAAATCTAAAAACATCTAACATTCTGCTTTTCTGCACAATCTCTTTCATATTTCATTTTACTCCCCATATTCTCCTCTAGCCCCCTCTGGAGTCTCTTTTCCTGGCTTATAAATATACTATAAATAGAGCAGAAGTGCAAGGTTGATTGCCTCCTGCAAAGATGCATAGTAGAACAGGAATCTGCATTAGGTACTGGAGATGTAGATATAATACCTTGTTTGTTTTCTAGATTATCATAATTCTTCAAGAGAATCAACTGGACATCAAATGCTTACTGATGAAGGAGGTTGGGAAACATTGGGATGAAATCCTTTCTCTTTAGAGTCTGGAGGAATGTCACCTGCTTTATAGTGTGTGTTGGGAATTCAGCACTGGAAAGGAGAACCCTTCCAGGACATAACTTTGTTAAACTGTGAAAAGCATTGTATGGAAAGAAAAACAACAAACCAGCTTCCTTAGGTTTATATGAAATGGCAGGAGGGGAACAGGCTTTTGTAGAGATTAAGAGGTATCAAGTACATCTCAAGTTGAATGTACAAAATAGTCTTTAAGCATTTCTGTTTAACTTCTACAAAATCAATTTGTTTAATTGACTGGCACCTCAGGGAGCAACTGAGAGTTCAGCTGGCAGCCTCTGGTTTGGTGTCACACTAACTGGGAGTAGGGTAGCAAGCAGCTGCTAAAGCTCTGTGCTGTACCTAGGGTGGTGAGGAGTGGAGGCTCTACAGGTCATGTGGTAGGAATGCTAACATGGGACAGAGGGAGCTTTCCAAAACTGGCAGGTTGAAGAATGACAGCAGGACTTGGTTTAAATTACTCTTGAGCAGAGAATTTCCATGCAATCTAGTCTCTAAAATTAAATGAACATTTAATAATGATGTCACATTTGAAGACGCTGTACATATAGTATAAAAATATATGATTGATGAATCAAAGAACATATTGGTAAATGAACCATATGTATAATGATAATAACTCTTACTGAGAAAGCTTGCAGGGCCTACAAATTACTGCATTCTCACTTCATCATAGGTTTGCATTAGCAGGAAAAGGGGTAATTAAGAGTTAAAGTGACATATATCTCATATATCTACTTAGAAACTTCAATATCAGCTTAATTCATTCTGATAGAGAAGCCATTTGATTCCTTCTAGATAATAAACTGTGTTTTCCTCTTGTTTATGAAGATGATCAAGCCAACAGGTTTATTTGGCTAGAGCCATCCCAAAGGGTCTTCCCCTTTGGGTGAAGACCTGAAGGATGAGCTGAAGCTCAAAGCTTTCCTGGTAGAATTATGCATCTTGGCGTAGCAAGGGGCATCACTAGATCATAGGTAACATCACCTTGCTGGGAGGAATTTTTAGATGTGTTGAGGCATCTGTAAGAGTTGCAAGGATAGGTTTAGTTGGTATCACTGTTTCAAAGTCTGAGACTATTATTTCCATGCTTCTTATCAAATAACAGACGTAGATGCTCAGCAGACTGTACATGTAAACATGTCAGTGAGGATTACTATGATTCCATTTTCTGCACATTTAACTTTAATGAGATGAATCTTGCTGCCTTTCAGCTAATCTGTGGATAGGGAATTCTGTTAGGCAATGCAGAGATAAAGGAGTTTTGAGGTTTAAACTCTGAGCTTAGAGTGCACTTTGTCTTTCTCTTTGTCTTCTTTTCCTTCTGTGTTTTCCTTCCTCTACAGAGGGAAGTTAGCTCTTAGCGTGCCACAACTGAATTGCTTTAAAGATCTGCTGTTTATTGCCCATTGTTTAAATACCTAGTCTGGGAAAACTGTATCCCTATTTCCCAAAACCTTTTGGTCAATGGTTTAAAGAGATAAAGAAACCTCTTGAATTAGGTTTGTATTTTCAAAACTGTCTTCTAAATGCAAAAAGGTATTGCTGTGTATACAACATTCCAGTTTAGAGCATATGTGAACAAAGTATGTGAAATTCTAGACTGACCATTTTCTTAAAATCATTCCTACCCTTTACAATATAGTCCTGGTATTACATTATATAAATGTGATGCAATGACCATGCCATTGTGTTGAGATAACAGAGCACAGTGAAGTGCCATTTTCACTCAATCTCTGCCATTTTTTTGGACAAGCCTTCAAGAGAAATATTGTCAATATATTTTCACTTGTGAAACCAGCTAAGGGGTTCCCTCAAAATATTGCTTTTACTGAAATAATAAGTTAGTTGTGTCATTGAATAGTGCATTTCAGAAACTAAATAGTTCAATGTTAACAGTGCTGGTAGTGGTATTTTCTGTCTGTATTGAAAAACATTGTATCAAATCCCTACATACATCTACATACATTTTTCCTGAGCCATTTTCCATCTCTCTTTGATTTCTAAGAGAAGGAAATTTCTATTAAAATTCTAGTTCTGTGAGGAGTGAGTCAGAGTGAGGAGCCTGACATGCAGGGCATTGAAAATGAAAAAAAAGTATCGCAGGTAATTTGAGAAGACAACTTCTGTGGTACACTGTTATTGTGCAACATTTTGTGACACACTGAAATGTCAGAATAAAAGCACTAACAAGTTATTTAGTACATTAATGGACAGTCCTGTGAAAGACGTGTCTGTTGAATTTATGAATGCAAAGCAAAGATAGAATTGCATCTGCTACTGAAAATGGAACACATAATGGATTTTTACAGCTTTTGTCCAACATTGTTTTCTGGGGTAGGTATTTTTTGTTTGGTTTGTTTTTGTTTGGTTGGGTGTTTTTCCCTTCTTGATTCCTGTCTTAATAATTCTTAGCATTCAATTTACTTTTTTGATTGCTACTGAGCATTGAGCTGACATTTTCATAGACCTAGCTATTATAGCCCCAAGATCCTGTTTTTGTGTGATAAAAACTAGTCAAGACCATCACTGTTTGGGTAAAATTATTTTTCCTATGTATATCGTCTCACATTTATCTGCAATGAATTAATTTTTTTTTTCATTTTACTGTTAGTAACTCAGCATCCTGCAGTCTTCAGTGTGTTTTTTCTGGTTGGCCTTAATTTTCACTATCCTGAAAAAAATAATTTCACTATCAAACTTTGTCACTTCACTCCTCATTTCTGTTTCTCTGATGGTGAATATTCAAGTCCTGGAACAATTTTCTTTTGGGAATGTGCTGAGAAAATGAAGAATTTATTCCTGAACTTTAGTTTCTGTATTTTAACTACGTATTTGAACACAAGAGAATTTTGCATTTCATTCAATAACAATATAATTTCTATTAAAAAACTGCTGAGAAAGGCTTTTTTAATCATAGAACCATAGAATTATTTGGGTTGGAAAAGTCCTTTTAGAAATCTTACTAGAAATCATCTAGTTCCATTCCCCTTCCATGGGTAGTGACACCTTCCACCAGACCAGTTTGGTCAAAGCCCCATCCTAAGAAGGTCTTGACCACTTCCAATGATAAAGTTTTAGTACCCTGAATAAATCAATTATCTTCCATAAGCCTTGCTACCTCATTATGTGTTCCCTGAGGACTCTGAAAAACAAACTTTTCCAGAATATCATATATTATGGTGACAGACTGTAACAAAGCTAACAGCAAGAATGTTGCTGCTGGTTTCCAGCCTTTCATAGTTGTAATTACTTGAGTTGTAATCATAGTTGAGTAGAGCTGGGGTTTTCTGGGACATGGGAAGTAATTAGGGAACTAATAGAGAGAAACAACTCAGTAGGAACAGCCATTATTTTGACTTCTTCAACTTCCCTCCTTCTTTGGATGTTTAGCTAGTTGTGTCAAAGGCCAGTTATGAAATGTACAGTTGTGTAACCTTGGGTTAGACTTTTATTAAAAGAGCTGTGTGAGAAAGAGCTGCTGGAAGCCTTGTCAGAGGTTTGCACCTTACACACCCTCAGTGGACTCACTGGCCCACTGGAGCTGCATTTAAGCTCAGGTCCCTTGCTTAGTGGCATCCCTGAGCAATGTTTTTAAGTGTGCTGTGTCTGGATGTATGTCTTGTATATTCTTGTTTTTCAGGCCTGACGTAGGACCAGCTTTGTCTTAAATCAGTGTTCTTGATGACCACTGGTTTAATTTTAAACATTTCTTAGTTTATTTGCTGAAACTGTGATCAACTGGATTTGCTGCTCATACTGAAGCCTACACTGCATGATCTGAGCAACACACACAGACTTCTGGAGCATCTTCCCTTCACATACTTAGGCTTAAGCTCAGAAGTCGCTGCCTTCAGCCGCAAATAAACCAGGCCTAGACAGTTGTCATTACCACAGGTCACTTCAATGATGTAAAAAGCAGCTCAGAGTGGAGCTTTGTAGGGATATTATGATTGCTGCATAGTGGTTTCCACATGTACATTTTTATGGGAGACCTTTTGATACTCTTCAGTCTTGAGCACTTTGTTGTACATGTTTTTCTCCCATGTATTATTTGCCAAGCTTTCAGCAGTTTAATGAAATTTCTGGGGGGTTTTTGTTATTTTTTGTTGTTGGTTTTTTTTTTCCATGTTTTGCTGTCTGGCAGAATAATCACAATTATAATCACTCTTTTTTTTAATTCTTCACTCCTTTCTGTTAATATGAGCATTAATGTTGAATTTTGCTCCTTTGTCTGAAAATTAGAGAGCAAGTTGAAGGAGAGAAAGATACATTGTGAGAGGTAAGAGAATGGTGAAACTTATACAGAGGTCAGGAAATGGAATGGGACAGGGAAAAGGTAATTACAGAAGTTAGATGGGTAACAAGATAATGAAGATTTGGGTGAAATATTAAAGAAAGTGAAAGTAAATTATACTGGGGCTCAGAAAAGGGAAGCAGATGATTTTTTCATTGTAGTGATTGGAAAAGAAAGCCAAATATACTAATATCCTGAATTCCAGTAATTTAAGATTGGTCAAATTCTGTGGTTTTTGCATTGTTTTAATTCATAGATGTCCCCTGGTTGTTTTTTCTCACACAAAATTTTTCAGTTAAAAATAATTAAAAAGATGTCTGTCCCATTGTCTTTGTCAAGTAATTTCCGATACTCCACCTCTCAGGCATTACATCCTCTTCAGCCAAATTTCAACTCTTCTTAATTTTTTAGTCCTTATAACAATGAAGACCATTTGTTTTTATTCTACACAGCTGTGTATTCCATATTCTTCATCTGTGATCCATAGACATTCTGCAAATCCTATTTGAGTCTCAAGTAAAAGAATTGTGGTTGGTTTGTTGAGTTTTTTTCAGGTTTCATATTGTTATCCATACTGCAGAATTCTTAAGCTCTTAGTCATGAGTTGTTTTGCAAGGCATCTCCAAGTGGGTGATTCCCTACTTTCCCTAATTTTAGAGGTTTGGAAAGTAGGCATTTCTACCACATGCTGTGGCTCTAAATTCCTAAGCAGAGAGAAACAGACTCTTTTAGACACAATTTATCTGACATATTTATATTTTTTTATATCTCCTTTAGGATGAATTGAATCAAACCATGAAAGTGTCAATTTTTCTCACTAGAACATATCACAACAGTTTAAATTAATTTACCTGTTAAATAAATACCATTCTCATGTACTAAATTAGATAGGCATCATAAAGAATAATCTAGCACAGGTAGAAGAGTTTATAAATGTGTGCATCCCCATACGTGGGTCTGGGGGGGAAGGCTACGTGCTCTGTGAAATCTTTGCAGATGAAGAAAATTGGTTAAAGGACAAAAGTTTAAAGACAGAACATATCAGTTGTATTTTTTTAAAGTGAATGACATCTTATAAGTAATTTCTATTTTTTTGGGGTCCAGAAGTGAAACCTAGACACTTTTTTTTTTTTTTTTTTTAACTTAGCATTTTGTCAAAATTTTCGCTAGTTTGAGCCTTCTGGGTTTGTATTTCAGATGTTTTTCCTCCTACTGTGTTGAATCAAAGAAAGTCCTTAAAGTGAATATAGTTGGAAGAATACTTTTCTAACTTTCTCTTCTGAGTATTTTTCATTATGTGGGTGCAAATTGCTAAAATAGTCTGAGGTCTCTGACAGTCAGTCTACATTTTACAAATTACAACTAGTCTAAATGTAAATAAAATGGAATCTGAAACAATGCTAACTTTATGTAGTTTTCAATCTGTTGAATGATTTCCTGTAGCTGTGTTCTGTTTTATATAGGTGATTATGGGAAAGACTCAGTAATCAGTATAATCTATATGAAAATGCAGTTCAAATGAAAACAGTAGGTTTGCTACTAATATCCCTATTTAGATTTTATTCACTTAAACAGTCATAGAGATGATAATGGGTGTTTTGACTGATTAGAGATTTCAGGATCAAGTCTATAGTCATTACGACTAATGTTTTCTCTTTAACTAGTCATGCATATCAAAATAATTGGTCTGAGCTATCACTAACATGTTCAAAGCTCCCACAGCATGGTCATCATTAACAACACAGAAATAAGGAAGTAACACAGGTCCTAAGGAGCTTAAAAAACTAAATGGGGAGACAGTATAAAAACACTGGGATACACATCAGAGAAAGCTACTTCCCCTTTTTATATAAAATACTGAAGGGAGAAAACAGTTTTAAGACTTCTTTTTGTGATGTGATATTTGTGATGAAATTAGCTTTGAAGAGGTAGAAAAGAGAGAGAGTGTGTCTGATTGGGGTGACAGGACACATCCTGACACAGATGATCAATGAGAGGCTTCTTGTATTCATATCATCCTACTTCTTTATTTTTTTTGGCCAGTAAAGACAACTTAATTTATGAACTCCATAGAGAAAACCATCCTATTTTCCTAAAACTAGTATGTAATAAATGGCTTTATATGATAATATTTGGAAATGAAAACTGCAAACTAGAGATTGTTTTCTGAATTCTCATTAGCTTTTAAAGTTATACACCCAAAAATTGTGTGCCTCATACATTTACCTATGTGGTTGGTTCTGCAGTAATCTTAGTGGTTACTGGCACTGTACCGTAATTACATTTTTTTAAAAATATTGATGTGTCAGAGCTAGTGCATAAGACAGATTTCCTTGTTCCTGTGTCTTTCGGTTTCTCTTTGAAGGGTCCAAGCGGGTGCAGTCGCAGCTAGTATAGTCAGTGACATGAACAAGGCAGTAAAGAGCTTAATTCTGGCCATCAATGTTGTACTGCAAGCTGACTTGCAGCATTTGCATTTTTAATTAAGTCTTTGTTTTGCCTGGTAATGTTGCTCAGGACATGCACCTAATGATGCAACTGCACTTTGGGAGAATGTGATCCGCACATCTGCATAAAATGGTGAATGGGTTGCTGAAAATCTCCATTTAACACATTCCTTCTAAAATCAGTGCATTCTTCTTGTCATGTTGTGCCTTTCCAGCTTCCTTGCTATAGCAGATATTTCTGAAGTTATTCTGTGTCTCTGAATAGATCTGTGCTGCTTAACTGCTCCAACCCATTATATTATAAATTTGTTTCTTCTGTTTTAAATTCGTGCACAGGGAATGTGTTTGGGGGGACTTTTTATATTCATGAAAACTGAAAACAAAATTGAAACTGCTAAGAAAAATGAATATTGAGTTAATGTAGTCTATTTTTGCACAGAGCAAATATCAAGCTAATGCATAAGATTTATCCTCTACAGTAAATCAGCAATATGTCTCATTTTAGGCCTCTCCTATGACTACTATTTTTTACTGCAGTATTCAGTCATGCTGATTTATGCCATACTATCCTGTGAATATTTTTGCAGACTATTATCAATAAAATAATTTTATCTTTGGGTCCAGATGGAATGAGCTTAGAACACAAAGCAGACAGAGAGCATGATTCCTGCCTCAAGTGTTTTAATCCTTGAAATAAATTTTAATCCTTGGCATAAAATGTGAGACAGGGACACAAGACAGCAGGGAGTAGAGGACTGGATCAGGAAAGGCATGAGCCAATTAAGAAATTATTTTATGTTGTAGGGGCTCATGTACTCAATAAGATGGTTCTGTTTAACTGGAAGGGTTTCATTAGAGTCATGCCAGGAATCAGTTTGGAATATAGGACTGAACTAGGACAGTGAGCACTGGCACCACAGAAATACTCAGGATGAATGTGAATAGAACCAGCAGTTTCAGTAGTCCCATTAGACAACCCACATACGAAATTGGAGCAATGGGAGAGGACTGGTGATAAGAGAATAGATAATGAACTCTGGTCTCACTTCCTGCTGTTGAGACCAAGTCAGGAATAAGTGGCTGAAATCAACTTGTTTATTGTGGACCTCTACTAGCAATAGCATTCTTGCTTTCTTAAGTCATGGAGCATAACCTTTGAATTGTGCTAAAGGCACTGACCTTTACTCTTATTGATTGATCTGCTTATCCTGCATAGACAAACTGCCAAAAGTAAAATTAAGTCACTTGCAAGTGTCCTCCTTCTTATATGCAGTACCATAGTTTAGATTTTTGATCTGGATTTTAGATTAAACCAAGTCTAATCCAGTCGTGCTCTCAGTTCCAGTAATCAGAGCCTCCAGCAAAATACGAGTGAATAGATATCCAGATGTCCAAAACTTCATATTAAGTTTCACAACATTGAATCATATATTAAATAGTTCAGCATAAGCCTTTTTTCCTTTAATTTAACTGTTTTAATCCCAGAACTGTGTTTCAGACTGATTTGAGAAGTGCGCTCTCAAGCCTTTTGAGTTACAGTTATTCATATGAAAACTGCTTGTGTGAATGTATGGGTGTGTGTCATTTTCCACAAAAAACTGATTTCCAATTAAATTCTGTAATACTTCATGTTCTGCCATGGTGGTTAGTACTTTCCAAGGAAGCATAGTGAAAACACTTGATAGATCAGTTGACTAGAATAAGTTTTGGATACATCACTGATGTATTCTTATGTAGCTAATGTTTCTGAAGAATTGAAAAAGTGTTACAAAATTTCTTTCAACAATGTACATCTTCTTTGTAGACATCTCTGTACTTTTTCTTCAAAAAAAAGATTTTTTGGATGACACAGTTCTCTGAGGTTGAGTTTTGGAAACTGAAATGATATTTGAGTTACATATATAATATATTCGAGCACACTTAAATCAGGACAGCATGAATAGGTATAAAATGTAATTGATTGGCATTTTGCATTGGCAGAACAGGGGTCTGACCCTTTACTGTGTGAGGGACATGTAAAACTTAAGGAGGTCACCCATGTTTAAAAATATTGTTCCAGGTCATATTTACTGTGGCAGTGTGCTAGGGTTCAATATATTGCTGATGTATGCAGGGAGAAATAAGAGAATAGGGAGAAAGACACTGAAAACCTTTTCATCTCTAAGGGATTGCTACTGATTCTGAAGTTCACCACTGTTAATGGGTCAAATCTCCTCTTCATATTGAGAAATTTTTGTTTGAAACTTTATTCTGATCTCATTTCAACTTCTGATGATAAGCTTGAGTCTCTGAACTTGGAGTTGCCCAGTCTAGACTAAAACCATACCAGGAATATTCCAACATTTTATACAAAATAGCCATAGCTATTCTAAAAAGTGCTTTACTCAAAACAGTGATCAGCATTGCCTGTGAAAACAAATTCATTAGCATGGCCCTGGGCTTTCACAATTCTCTGCATATCACATTCTGTTCCATAGCTTCACAGAACAGAATGCGTTTCATTTCATTTTCCTTGAAAATTTACTTGGCCTAATATCTTGGCAGCAGTTTGCAAACTTTGCTAGGTTATAAGGCTGCCAGCAAGAATAAAGAACTGGCTTCCAGTCTTCCATGAATAGAAGTAAATTTACTAAATTAAATATTTGTTTTCTTTTTGTGATATCAGTCAAACTCATCTTTTAAACTCCATCTAAAGAAATTTGCATGCAATTTGACCTTATAAAAATTGCAGCTAGACAATTTTAGACTAGAAGTGAGGTGTAAATTATGGAGGGCTGGGGAAATTAATCTCATACATCACTTGCCAAGGATTTCAGTTGGTGCTCATCAGTGGTAAGCTCTGGATGCATTTTCAAGGAGTTATAGTGTAGTTCACCTGTACTTACTGATCAAGAAGCAGGAGTTACTGAAAGGTGTTAGGAGCTAGACCAGGCAAAAAAAGATGATTGCAAAGCTTTCTTCAGAACTTAAAATGATTTTAACTTATGAAGTCAAACAGAAATCTTTCATGACAGTTTGCTGCTGATTTTGAGTATACATCAAAAGTGGTTTTCTGTTTGTTTGTTTTTCCTCTTGACAGGTGCAGCAAGTTACAACAGTTTTTATGTTTTTTGCAAAAATTTCTGCCAAGCTGTGAAGCCTGGAAAGCTGAGGGTCCGCTGCAATGTGTGTAAACAAGGAACCCTGACG
Source organism: Parus major (assembly GCF_001522545.3). Taxonomy (NCBI): domain Eukaryota; kingdom Metazoa; phylum Chordata; class Aves; order Passeriformes; family Paridae; genus Parus; species Parus major. The sequence continues at coordinate 37,235,203 of NC_031770.1, read as the reverse complement.
TTGGCAAGGGTAAGCAGTTTTGGATTTGTTTCAAGGTTTTGGGGTATATGGAGATGACATATCTAGTCTTTTCTATTTGCATACTTATGGCTATGTATATATGTAGTCCTATTTTTTTTTCCTTGCTGTTTATTGCTGAGAAGAGTAATTCAAAGGATGTTGAAATTTTCACTCACTTCTTTCCATTATTGGGAGCATACACAAGTAACACAGAGCAAACTAGAGCTCCAGTGCTTGAAAGACATATTTAGCTCTTTGTTTTAATGACTAATGATTAACCTGTTTGTATGCACAATCTATACAACTGCATATGTGCTAAAAAGATGGGATGATAGATGTTTATTCAAAGCTTGGAGCTGTTGTTAAGACCCAAATTCAGGTCTAAGTTGTGACCATTATGGGCAAAGGCTATAAGTTTTTGAACAGGTGTGTAATCGGGATTAATATTCTTATTAATCCCTCCAGCCCTGTTGTAGCATGTAAAGTCAAGGAAAAGTTATTGTTCTTGGACAGAAACTTGTAAGAGATCTCTCAAGCTTGATTTGCACACTAAAATAAGAATGTTGGGGAGTGAGTTGAATGTGCAGTACCGTAAAGTTTTGAAGGGTTTTTCTTCTGTCTGAGTACTGCTAAATTTCACTGGTTATGTTACTGTTGAATGATAGTCCTTCCTCTCTCTCTAAATCAGTGTTTGTCAACCAGGTTTGTTATGGGAGAGGCTTAGATTTTGAAGAAGACTGAGGCATACCACACTATAGGTTGGTTACATGGAACTTTCATATTCAGCCTATGTTGAAATGTTTAAATTTGTCTTTTGCTGTGGTTTAAAGTTTTAGCTTTGTGTTCTCAATGTAGCACAGTGCTTCAATGTCTTTACATGTAATAGCACTGTAAAAAAAAATAGCAATTAAAAACCCAGGTTCTACATTCTCCTTGAAAAGAATAAACCATACCATGCTTATACACATCTAATTCAAAAAGCCACAATCACAATGCCCCTCAAGCTTTGTACACTATTCCTGAATTAACCAACTATCTCTGATTTATTTCAGAGGCTTCAAAGTGTTTAATTTCGTGGTGTTCCAGATGAACACATCTAAGGGGATTCCTCTTCTCTCAAAAGTTGTGTTTAAATATTGGTGATTAGAATAGGCTTGAATCACAAAAAAATCAAGACAGAAGAGAAGACATGATTAATGTACATTTCCAATGGATAAAAACAGAGACAATGTTGTAATCAGCTTGTATACAGGAAGTCAGTGCTGCTGAAAGGCATTGCTTTTATCATTAGATGAGTCTGAATCTGATGGATTCCATTGACATCACACAATATGAGTTCTTTGCTAGACTCAATGGATTCCTTCAGCATGTCCACTTTTAGAAATTATGACTTTCACATCTGTGCTGTTTGATTTGGGATTATTGCATTCCTTGTATTAACTAAACCTCCATACATTTCCAAATATTTTAGCTTTTACAGTATCTATATTGTTCTTTTTTTTGGAGACTTAAAACCCCAAAAAACATCAGCCCTGTATTGTCTCCCAGGAATTCTTCATAACTTCATGGTGGAAATGCTATTATAAGAAGTTTCAGTACAGTATAAATAACTTCTGATTGCTTGATATATCCGTGGGCCTACTTTCTTTTGGCAAATATGGGTTCAATGACACAATAAATACATGCAGTCTGATAAATTAAATTGAATGAGCAGATTACAGCTGTTTTTTCTTTCTATTAGCATATTTTACAGTACATATGAAAATGAAGTAGCTGGAAACTTGTAGTGGAAGCTGTTCCAATTTTCAAGGTTGATTCAAAAAATCACAGATTTCAGAAGATTTGATAAGGTACTTCAGCATAAAAGTACAAAAGAGGAAAGGGAGATATGTTCTGGAGAGTTTAAAATGATAATTTTATTCCATTTTAGTTTTCAAATAATGCTTGGCTGTGAAAATAATTTGCACTTGAGATTCTTGTTACCTTCTCTCCAAAACAAAGAAAATCTGTTATCATTCTTTTCCTCTCGAATTGAAGCAGAGCACAGGAGTTAGAAACAGTAAACATGCTGCTCCTACAATTTGGACTGGCAGTCCTAAGGGCTGCCAAAGTGAAGTGGTTGCAAAATGGGCTCTCTTAATGTCATGAATGTGGTATGCAACAGTCTGTTTTATAAACACACAGCATGTATCTCAGTCCTGTGGCTCTAAAGAGTAGGTGCATATTTTGCATGTGCCTGCCCCACCTTCTTTTCTGGTCCGCTTTCCAAGGAGACAGAAAACAGTTCAAGTTGGAGTGGCTTCTAATATGTACTAAGACTTATTTCTTACTGTATAGAGACCACTCTGTGTTAAGGCCAGTCAAAAGTGTGGCTCTCAGCAAATGAGCTGTATTTGCACTGCCTTCTTCAATGCAGTAGGTAAAGTATGCTGAAAAGGTTAAAAAAAGTTAGTGTATTACCCTAAACCCTCTGTCTTTCCCCTCTAATCCCATTGGGCTGTACCACTCACTGATTGCTGATAGATATCCTGTCTACTGGCACTACAGTTATTCTCCTTTTATAGAGAAATTACTCAAAATAAAGTTGAGATAAATTATTAAAAAGACTTGTCTGTACCACTATACTACAGATCTTTCAGCAAAGCCACTTTTTTTTTTTTAGATCTCTTTTTTCCCCCCAGTCTTGGTAAACTGTGCCTGACCTTTACATGGCAACACAGCAAGTTTTTTGAGAAGATCTTTTGTGCCATGAGCACCAAAGAACTCTGTAAGCCAACATTTGTTACACTAAATCTTTTATTGAGATGAAAGTGAATACCTGTGTAAAACCTGCACAAAGCTTTGTGCAGCCTTCACTTACTCTACATGCTAATCCTTTGACTACCTAAGCTACAAATGACCAGCCTAATTAAATTGAGCTTTCTTTTTTCATGGTGTGTTGACTGGCATTTAAAATATGACTTATTCAAGTAGTCTTATTCTAAAACTGTATTTAGCATTCATGCCTATTTGCATACCATTATTTTAATATATGATGCTCAGATTAGATTTATGATACAATATTTCTATGAAATTAAAGAGCCCACTGTTTTTATTTTTACAGGGGACATCCATCTAAATATTAAATTTGTCATTTTACAGTTGGCACTTACCTGGCATTTTACAAAAATTTCATGACCTAATGCTTTATGGGATATGTATGCAGGTTAATTTAATTATAAGAAAACGTCACTGTAAAAATATCTTATCTCCCTAGTTTCTCTAATTAATCAAGCACAAAAGATATCTGTAATGATTGGTGTGTGGGAGTCTTGTGTAGGCCACCTACAGGCCTACCTGTAAGTTTTTCATATAGCTTGAAAATTTTAGAAGCCATGATTCAAATAATTTGTATATTTCTCTTTCCAGAAAAAGAAAACAAAACAAAAAACCCAAAACAAACTGAAACCAAACAAAAAACCCCACAAAAAATCCCAACAACAAACCAAACAACAAAGGAACAGAAAACTCAAAATAAACAAACAAACAGACAACAACTAGCAAAAAAAGGTCTGATTATAGCAGTCACATTTTCAGTCCTCCTTTCAGAGCTGTAACAGTGTTAAACATTCACTGTGTTAGTTCTCTAGTGAAAAGGAAAATGTGTATCTGTGAATGGAAGGGTAGATTCTGAGAACTGATGTGCACCAGGCTGTGTAAAACTCACACTTTTCCAATGTATATGACTCTGTGTGTACTCCTGGTAAAAAAAAAACAGCAACAAAAAACCAGGAACATTTGATTTGGTATCTCAGAATTCAGAATTCAGCCAGATTGTCTGGATTGAAGTGACAAATAGACTTTGTGCCTTCCTATTCAGTCACAGGTGCTATGGTGAGGCCATTTCTCATCACTACTTGGTCATTCTTCTTCCTGTATCCTTGCTAGTTAGCGCTGAGTTTTCAGTATAACATCCAGCACAAGCAGCAAAGGAGTTTGTCATAGCTCCTCTATACTTTGAAAGTGTTCACATCATTATGTCAGATCTTTTCAGACATGGATAGTTACATTCAGACCTAGCTCCCTGCAGCTGAGATGCAATTTAGTTTCTGACACTTACGACACATCTGGCATGCACTATCTCATTGCTGTCCCTGCCCTCTGTGCTCCAGAGGAGCATCCTGACTTCACAGGTTTTGTTAAACTGTCTCTGCCACAGAACTGCTCTTCCATTGTTTATCAAGTTAAGGATGTTGCTTACATCTATTTCTTTTCATCTTAAACCTTACAAAGAAATGGACATTTGCTGAATTTTGTTTCTCTGGAACCATGAAAGGCTTGTGATTTGGGTGGTTTGTCAGCATAGGCTGTGTGGTACATCACAGTTTTGCACAAGAGTCTTCTGAGTGCCTTTCAGTGGCTGATAAATAACAGGTCATAAATGCTGTTGGTGGTCTTACTAATGGATGATAGTACAGTACAAGTTTGGAACTTGAGACTTTCATATTTTCTAGGAAGAGAAAGATCTGTGACACAGTAATTTGCTTTGAGTTCTTACTTCCTAGCTCCATTTAAGCTATTTTAATAGGGTATTTTCTTTTTGGCTAATATAAATTTATCACAGATTTTACAATAATATAAAATAAAAAGGCAGTTTACTTTTGATCTCTGTTTATTTTTTCTAATATATCACTGTAAAACTCCATTTCACAGTGTAAAACCTCTCACTACTGCTCATTTGAAGTCACCTTTTTTTCCTGAAATTAATTACTTTTGTCCTCCCTCAGTGACAGAGAAAGGAAAGAGTACTGCTCACTGCATCAGAGCAAGGCTGACTGAAAGAAAAAGGGACAAGCAGCACCTCGGAAATTATGTAGTCCTTACTGCTGCTGAGTCAGCTTCTCCCCTCTGATGGTTACACTGCTGGGGTAATATGGCAAACAGATTACAAAAAATCAATTTGTCCTTTGAAGCTAAACTGCAAAATAAACAGCCACTGAAGTGTATGTGAAAAAGTGTGATCTCATTTACAGGCTGGGAAGATATTAAAAATGTGATTGAATTCTTGAGGTAGGTATTTGTCTCTCCAAAATTACATGTGTTCTGGGAGGATACAAATGTTTTTGATATATATTATAGCTTACACATGACAAACACTATGTGTTAAAATGCTTCTATTGAATACTGTGCATAAAAAAGTTTCCACTGTAATGTGGGACTCTTTGGTCAAACTAACAAATGTGAAACAACCATTTATTGTTGGGTTCCTGCTAATGAATGTGTTAGTACAAAAATAGCTTAATTTCCCTGCAGTTGGCTGACAGAAGTAGCATTTACAGGAAATTACACATATTCAGTGTATGTGCCTCTTTCTACATAAATAATGGAAAATGCCTCAGTTCTGACATCTAAATTGCCACCACTGGGCACTGATGTTAATGCTGCCTTGAGAAGACTAGGCCAGAGAAAATAAGCTCTATGAACAATTTTTCCCAGGGCTTCCACAGGATCAGGAAATCCTTCTTCATTAGTTACATGAAGTCAGCACTCTTAATTGTAAGCCTAATTTTTTTCCTAATGAACTAGTGTTTTTAGAGAGAAAGGGAGCATCTTAAATACAGATGCTTTATTCTGTTGTGTAGGCCAAGCCCAGCTGTGCCAGGATTCCAGAGAGAAATCAGGCATATTTTGATCTTCTCCCTACCTGCTGCACAGGGAAATGTACTCTTTTGTGCACTCACTTCTCTTATGAAGTGATCTGATGGTAACAGGGATGATGAAAGAGAGCTGCTGAGACTGCCATTCACACAAGGAGTTAGTGTCATCCACTCTTCCTTATTGTTCTCACATTGCTTGCAGTGCACAGCACCAACATTAAATAAATTTAGTGCTGACTGTGAGTTTGGTGGAACATCCCTAAGGATGGTCACAGGGCATCTGCAGGTCTGATTCTGCCGTTGCTCAAGTGTCTTCATTGCTTTTAATAACACGGATATCAGAAAAAAACTCCAAAACAACCAAAACTGCCTGCATTCTATCTTTAAAATACTGTTTTCTTTGATGATATGTTAGATTTTTCCAAATACAGATGCACCCTGGGGAGGCTGCTCCAACACATATTCCTGGGGCTATTTAAGATATCGTGGCACTTACAGAAATGAGAAAGCTCAACACTGGGTGCCTGCAAATTATTATTTTACAATATTTTTTATTATTTCTTCTCCACTTCTCTTTTTGACTCTAAATCTCACTTCATTCTGAAACTCTTAAAAGACAGCCTCACTCTTACGCCTGTCTCGCATAGTCACAATGTCATTAGGGATGGCTTCCAAAATGCTCAGCTCCATCTGAAGAGAACACTTGGGAGGATTCAGAAGATTTGACATGGTTTTATTCAGGCTTTTACCTACCTCTTTCATTTATTTTTAAATATCCCTTAAGAAAAATTTCATTACATTGGACATAAATTGCAATATACAGTAAATGAAAACACATACTTGATTTATGAAAAAAAAATAAATCTTATCCATTTCAAAAGACAGGAACAGCAATTTTTTCAAGCGAAATAAACTTGGCTAGGAAACAGTTTTGCCTCTATGTTGAAAAAATAATGTAAGTTCTTTTATTTTAATAGAATAAGAAAGTATACTTTAACTCAATTCTATTAGAAGCTCTGAGATATCTATGCATGATTTATAATATTTATTGCAGTATGTGTTTTTAGTGAGGTTACACGTTATAAAGTGTCTTAAAAGCTAGGAAAAAATACCATTGGAAAGAGGGAAAATGACTTCAGTATTATGTACTGCTTCAAGTCATGCTGTGAAATAAAACTGCCTTTTAATGTGAAGCCTAGAGTAAATTTCTCCAGCCTGGGTGACAACAGTCATAAATGAAAAGGAAAACAGTTACCAAATTTACTTTCAGATAAGGCTTTTACATGAGTTTCTGAATCAAATGTCTAATAAACCCTTTTGCCAGAGAAGATATATTTATGCCTAGTAATACAGATGGTGCTCACTGTATCTTGTCCTTGCAGTTGCTGTGATACCAGGAAGCGCAGACTCACAGAATGGTTGAGGTTGGAAGGGAGCTCTGAAGGTTATCTGGTCCAACCCTCCCTGCTCAAGCAGGGCCACTTGGAGCCAGTTGCCCAGGAGCATGTCCTTTTGAATATCTCCAAGGATAGAGACTCCACTGGCTCTCTGTTCAATCTGTGCCAGCACTCCATGACCCTCACAGTACAGCAGTCGCTCCTTATGCTCAGGCAGCACCTTTGTTCCAGTTTGTGCCCATTGCCTCTGGTCCTGTCACCAGACACCTCTGAAAAGAGATTGGCTCTGTCTTTTTTTTATCCTCCCTTCAGATATTTATACAAGGAGGTGACATCACAACTAATGTTTGCTTCAGTATATCACAGAAGGCCTGGCACTAGTAAAAAAATACCATGCTCAGAGTAATACTTGTTTTGTCAAAAATATTAGTTGCTTTTGAATTTTTTTCATGCAATATTGCGCATTCTCTGAATGTATAAATGTAGATCAGATGCAAACTTTAAACTCTTTCACTCTTACAGGTCTTGTGCTATTTCTATTAATGTTGTTCTGTCTTTTTGCTTGGATGAATACCTTTTGGGGAAAAAAAAAAGGGAGTACCAACAGATGTGATAAGTTAGCCTTACCCAGCTATAGTCTGGGGGGAAGTTTGGGGGCCCCTCTTTTTGGGGGCAGAAATGTAATGAGAGAGGGAATGCTCTTTCCCTCTGCTTGCATTATTGCACCCACAAACATGTATTGTTCTCCAGAGAAGTGAAAAATTACATATTAATTTTTGGTAGCACTGCTGTCATTGTCTTAATTGCAGGCAAAGATGGCCTTCTTCCCATACAGTAACTCGTCCTCTGACGAAGAAGGGCCCTCTTTCTAACGTTTCTTAGCCTTTTATGTTGAAAGGAGATACAATGAATATTCATCAGCATTCTAGATATTAGAGCCATAGTTACATATGTTGGTAAATCTTTGATCCCTCCTGGAGTCCCCTTTCTACTCAGTAAGACCAGTAGATGTGTTGCTGGGATCTATTATGATACAAACAAATCATGGGATGTGATAGTGGAACTTTTTTTTTTTTTTTTTAATATGGCAGCTGCCACTGAGATTCAGATGTCCCTGTGCATAACTCTCCTAATTTGCTTTCTTTATTAAAGTACAGCCAAACTTCTGTCTACCCAGTATTATTCCTTAGATAGCTGTGTATTGAAGAGATCATGCTCACACTGCATCATTTCAACATTTTTGATAATGATGAATATTAAACAAATCTAAAGGGTCAGTAATTTCATCCTAGTTTTAAAAATGCTGAAATATCTAAGGCACTAGCTGGCTCAGGAAGGAACAATAAGTATATTTACTTAAGTTATAGTAGTAGCAGAAGTAGCAAATGTCAAACTATTTTCTTGCAAGCGTACCTTCATCTCCGTTAAGAAGCTTATGTGTTTTCTTAATAATAATAACAATAATAATAATCATCATAGCAATGATGATTATTATTATTAAAGTTATTGATAATTTTTAATGGCTAATTTAAAACATAGTAAAGGGACTGTTTACCTCTAGAAAAACTACAAACATGTATTTTTTCTAAGTCACTGTGGAAGAAATTATTCCAAATCTTTACATTTGGAATGTCTCAGCTTGTGCTGTTTTTCCTAGTTTTTGACTGAATTACTCAATACAAAAGGTTTGGGGTACTTAGACATTATGTAAGTAAAACTCAGACATCTCTAACTAAAAAAAATTGGCTAATTTTAAGTTACATGGATTAGACTTGTTTGGATTGGTTTGTGATATAAAGGTATTAAGGTCAAATTCATTAAACCTTTCCTCAGAGGTTCATTACTGTAAAACATCTATTAACATGATGGAGCCACATCCAAGGTTGTTATATTGATTTAACTTTCTTGGCAGAGGTATGTGGTGTTCTAATGAAGGTTTTTCCCTTCTTCTTGGGGATGAAGACCAGTTCACAATCCACAAATAAACTCTTAGTACTTATTTAAGTTTCTCTGCTGCAAGCAACTGGATAAAACAAACATCCTTGGTCCCCTGTAGTAATTGCATATGTTTAAAGTTTGCTACATAGTGAAGTTTAGTGGTATGTCTTGAATGTAGAAGGGGTTATCTTTGTTTTGGGATAGTTTTGGACTATCATAAATGCTTCTGTGTTAAGAACATGATTATCTTAGGAGTCCAGTTCCTTTTTTATTAAGAAACTATACAAATAAATATGTAACATTGAACCATGAAAATTTTCTAGGCTTTGTTTGCAAACTGTCATAAAAGATGAATGAAGAGAGTAGCAGTGGTATATTTACTTAGATTTGATCTGCATGTTCACATCAGCTGTTTATGATCTGATGGTAGACGCACTTTGCGGTTGTTTCAAATCTGTCTGTACATCCCCAAGTTCTAGATTTTATTGCTTTAAAAATAAAATTGAATCCAGGATTTAATAATTAAAATCAGTACATGTACTACATGTCCTTATTTCCATAAGTGCAGTCAAAAAGTCAGTTTAGGTGGCAGAAATTATGTTTTTCAGAGTAAGGCACTGCATTTTAGCTGATGCCTCAGGTTCCTGTAAAGAGCACCAAGAGATGTTTTTGCTGGCTTTCTTCTGCTTAGCTCTGCACATATCTTGCCAGATGAAAACACTGCTGCTTCATCCTGATTCAGGAGTGTTGCAGAGTAATGTTTGTAACTTCAAAAAAATGACCAAAGATGGTGTTATTTGTCTGTTACCAATTTAGATGGTAGGGCCTATTCTCAAAACATAAAAAAAATATTTCTCTAAAGTGTGTTCATTCTCACTCACGTTGCAGATTGCCTGTCTTCTCATACACTCTGTCCTGTGTGTCTAAGAGGATGTACTATTTTGCACTGCCTTCATCTGAGCAACATGTGCTTTCTGGATGTTCATACTATCTGTGCGCATTTTGTCTTGGTTGGCTTGAAAAATTTAGTTTCAGGTGGAGAAAGTTCCCTTGAAGTTTGGTTTTCCATTTCAGTTAGTTCTAATTGCTTTTTTAGTTTGCAACTAACAAATTTGGGCAAATAGGCAGGAATGTGTTTAACCCAAGGTTTTCCTGGTGTTTTAGGTGGTGCTTAAGAGCAAGAGAATAATTTAGTTGTAACATACAATCTCTTAATCTGCAGTTATATGTGCTTTAGTTCAGGTCTAAAACTTCCAAGCTTCTTCTATATGTGGTTAGAAATAACTTCATACAATTTTTTAAAAAGCAATCACTGAACTGAAACACTTTCTGGTTACTTGCATGAGTCTTGAGCCTCATGGACCCTTCTGTTGAGGTCAAGTCACCAGGCTGAGTCTGTGCCTGAAGGAAGTGTGACAGTATTTTTGGCGAGAAGCAAAATTGATTTTATAGTGCAGTCAGGTGACATCAGAATAAACAGTTTCTATACTCATCTCCTGTCTTACAGGATATAAATTAGTTCAGTCAGTTGTAAGGTGACAAACTGGGGGTTGTTTTTATTCTGGACTAATAGAAAAGGACACTCTCTTATTTTGTACAGTACTAAAAATTCTTTAAATATTCTTAAAGGAAAAACAAACAAAAGCCACTATACCAATTTATGGAAGCAAGGGTGCTTTCACGATGCAATGATTTTATTTGTTTTCTTTCAATTTTTTTTGCATACAGTTTAGGTAATGTGTTTATTATGTGATGTTATTAAAGGTGGGTTTTTTTGGTATAACACCATGTCATAAAATACCATCAGTTCTTGATGGTGATGTACAGATTTATTTATTGAGGATGGATTTTAAAAATAAACTAATGTTGCCTCAGTTTCTGGCTTGGAACAGTGTCCCTGACTTTTTTGGTTTTTTTTCATTTTTTTCTTAATTTCTCTACAGGTTTTGATATCATGACAATAATTTTTTAATGTGTATTTATAATTATTCATTTGATGTCATCATACATTAGACCTGATTTTTTCCTATCCATGTGGCCAACCTGATTAAGAGGAATGCAGGATGGGGCAGCTCAGATTCTAGGCTGAGCTGTGATCAGAAACAAGAGCCAGCGTGTTCCCTTTCTGTCCCCTTCCGTCTCAATGCTGTCTTTTTTTGCTGGTTTAAGAAGCTGTTTCCTGAAATTCAGGCCCAGTGATGAAGGCTAAGATTGCTGACTTTGGCATTTTGGCAGAAGAGTAATTTAAAATGGCAGATGGAATTCATAGGCTTTATTTACTTCAACAAGAATCAAATTGCTAGATTAAGGTTTTTGTAACTCTACAGATTTTGTTGTTTTATATAAAATGTTAGTACTCTGCTGGAAAAAGTTTTCTTCAGTTTGGCTGTTACGTTTTTCTTCTGCTTTTACTTCTTTCTAGCATAATTTAATTTATATATTCTGTTGAAGAGAATAGGCACTTTGTAGCTTTCTTATTTGAACTTTGTGTGGTGAGCAAGGTCTTGTATGTTTCGGGGAGTTGACATGGTTAGATGCAATCCATTTTGCCCTGTTTTCTCTGATAAAATAAATTAGGGGGCCTGAGTGTTTTTAGTCTGTCTTAGGTGACACGGGGAGAAAGAAGGTTGGAGAGTGAAAATAGTTTACTTTTTGCCAGTACAGATACTCATTTTGTGCTGGCTGCATATGTTGGACGTGCATGGACAGTAACACGTCACAAGAAAATTAAGCAAAATTTGGTATGGGTCCTGTTATAGTCTGATAAAATCATGACTATTACTTCCTCATGCAAAATTTGTTGAATGCCAGCTCGTCCATAACTGTAATAAAGCCAACTAATGCATAAATGAATTCTGGCAATTTTCAATAAAATTTAAAAACTTGATATGACAGGCAGGAATGCTAAAAGGCAACCAAGTGTGTAAACACTAAATGAAGGATTATCCTTATTTGTGAAAAATCCATTCCAGCGAGAAATTGAATTGGGGGCTTCTCTCAAAAAATAAGGGCTACTGTGGCTAGTGAGCCAAATCAGTGCCTGATTTTACTCCCTTTACAGTAATAGGGTAATGTGAGACCCATAAGCAATACACAAGTGAGAATAAATGTAACTGAATACTCTATTCCCCCTCCTCTTTAAAGATTCATCTCTAAATTGTCAAGTACTGATTAAAACTGAATATGATCTAGCATATTAGGAGTGATGCACTTCATTTCTTAGAGGATATTACGTGAGCAGCCTCACCTCTCATCTTGGAGTTTTTGTCTTGGCAGTGAGGATTTTCTGTGCAAAGCACATATGTATGGAGTATTTATAAAATAATTAAATGCATAAAATGGTAGATCCTATATTTATTATTCTTTCAGCTGAAGAAAGAAGATTTCACCTGAAAACAGCTGGTCCAGAATCTGGTCTATGCCAGTATTTTAAATGACATTGGGGTTAATGATAAAGAAAAGATCAAAAACTTTCATGCCACTAATACTGACTTTCAATGAGTCTTGACAATGTGTTGCTAGCAATTTCAGAAAGTATATCTGTAAGGAGCTAGGCTGCAACAGTCTCAGCACTAGTTTACAGTAAATAGATGTATCCCACTTAGAAAACGATTTGCATTAGACATACCTGTCTATATGTGCTTTAATTATACGTAAATGTTCTCCAATTATACATAAATCCAAGAGCTGCTAGTAAAACCTAAGGCAGTAGATTAACTCCTGGGAAAGGCTCTTTTTAATGAGCAATCTCTGAGCTTCCTGTATTGTCAGGAATTTAAACTGTCCCAGAGTACAAAGTACTTCTGCAAATCCTGTGTCCTAGGCAAAAAAAGGACAAGTTTTGTAGCAATTGGTACAGGACACACCAAAAATAAAAAAATAAAAAAAATAAATTAAAAAAAAAATAAAAAAAATAAAAAAAATAAAAGAGAGCTGGAGAAGAAAAACATATGGATCTGCTCCTTTTCAAATGCAGATTGTTGAGGCTGGGAGTCTACCACTTAGTCACTGTGTTCTCTATTTGACCATATGGTTGCAAAATCTAGTGGGATGATGTAAAAACCCTAGTTAGCCTCCTGAAAACAAAATATAGTAGAATTAAGTTTGAGAAGGAAAGGATTTATTAACTCTTGCTGTTATGCAATATTTAATATGTTTTATTGTCAATAGCTCTGATATGTTGTGGAATCTATATCTGTTTCTTGATATGTGACTCAGTTAATATCTTTGTTCTTGAAAATATATGAGGTAAAATCTCTAAGTATGCCTTTACATTTAAGATGAAATTACAAGGTTTTTTTCACCTACTCCATGCAGAGCTGAAACTCAGCTGAATGCAACATAGCTATTAACAAGGTTTCTCATATTTATACAAAAACTGGGAGACCATAGGTTAAAAATAATAACCTTATGTCGACCTCAACTATACAGCTAAATTTTTGATGAATTTACTAGCAATAGGTCTCCATATGAAGTGAAGAAGGACATGACTGTCTGTAGTAACTCCCTGGCTGTCCTCCTGCTCTCATTTTGCAAACAAGACTCAAGAGAGGAGGGATAATGAGGGTTTTTTGAGAGGACAGGAGGAATATAGTTTTATGTGTGTATAAAATACCTTTCAAATGGGAATCATGAGGGAAGAGGCTTCTCCATTTGTCACCACCAGCAGCATGTCTACATCAGAATAAAATTTCAGTTTGGGAATTAGTGGAGAGGATCATTGGTCTCTTTTGGACATATAGCAACTGATAAGTAAATTGTAAACAGCACTTGGTTCAACTATATTATTTTACAGTTCCTGTCTAGTTTCAGTATAGCGTAAGACCAAGAAAACAACAAGATCCATGCAGTGTAACTTTGCAGGAAGTCCCAGTCGCTGAGACTTTCCTCAGGATCCAGTCTCCGTGTGTAATTCCTGGCTGACACACCTGGCTGATATGCAGAGACTCAATTTTTAACAGGGGTGTTGTTTAATAAAAAAGAATACAGTTTTCTCTTTATTTTTACATTATGTTATGCCTACACATGGTTTGAAAATCACAGTGTTATTGTAGACAGGGACTTCTTATGTATTCATCAATATACTGTATTTCTTCACGCTTCATTAACTTAGCCTGTAAAATATTAGAGTAATACATTTGCTCTAGTGTTTTGTAACCAAGCACAGTTATCTATAGACTTTGAAAGTTCATTAAAAGCAGGTGGTTTATTCTCTCACTTTTAACTGTTTTACATTGAAGCAAAACTTTCAGACCTACAATACCTGGCTTCAGTGAAGCTATATTTAACCCTCACCCATAAAAGTGAAAGGAAAATTAAGTCTCTGTGAAAAATTAATCTTCAGAAGTTTTACACTCCTTTTCATCACCTTCAGAATTTTTTATGGCTGAAGTAAACCTCTCCTGCCTTTGTGTTGTGGTAGAAACTTTCCATCATGATTTTCTATCTTTGTAATAGTGTTCAGAAAATAATAGTATTTGCTGAAGCAGTTACTCAGCACCATATCAAAGACACAAACTACAGAGTACTACTTCTGGGACTTCAGTAAGATAAAATCTTATGTGGACTGGTTAAAGAGAAGATCCCGTTTGTTAAATTGACGTGTTTGATACACAAGTGTTTTCAGTTCAGGTGCCAGTGGCAAGGCTGGAATTGAAAACTCCTCTTGTGAAAAAAGTAAATATGTCACTAACTGTGCCAAGTGATTTTCAAAAAATGGTCATTCCTTTTCCTAGATTTAGATTCCTGTCACCACCTGTCTGCACTTGAATTTGGGGATTCATTTTAATTTTTTAGCCTGTTTGCCAGTGACATGGTTCTCATGGATTATAGAACAGAGCAGAACTTCATCCCATGTTGGTGGTTACCTGTGGAGTTTCCTAACCCCTGTGACACACCAACCTTGGTGCTGAAGGGTCAGCTGTTAAACACTTAAGATGCTGTAAATCCCAATGTAAAGTACATCTGTCAATGGTATTGTAATTGTTTTCATTCTCCTCCCCCTGTCCCAGGCCCAAGCATTTCACTTTCAGAACATGTGGTTTCCATCAACAGATAAGATACCATAATGCCAGTTACTCCTGGTCTTTCTGTATTACCACCTCTGCTCTTCAACCCTCCAGGAACTTTTGTTTCCCCTTTTCGTGATTTAGGGACTTAAGGAGAAAATATATGTATTTATCCAAGAAGTTTCTTTTTCTTTTTTAGTGTGATAAAAGAGTAATTCTTTATAGGCATTTTACATAGTCTTTTGTTTACACAGTATTTTTCTTTCTAAAGGAAAATGTTTTATACTCTGGGTGTGAATATAAGAAGTAGTCA
Organism: Parus major; assembly: GCF_001522545.3. Taxonomy (NCBI): domain Eukaryota; kingdom Metazoa; phylum Chordata; class Aves; order Passeriformes; family Paridae; genus Parus; species Parus major. The sequence goes on along the minus strand of NC_031770.1, from coordinate 37,219,911 downwards.
TGGGGAGAGAAAAACATAAATTCAAATACTGAAATGCATTGTGGGATGAGGGAGAGAAATCTTAACCACGCTCCATACACTTCTTCATTGCAGACTGTAGTAGACTTAGACCTGCAAATAAACTGAAGCGAGGTTTAAATTTTCTAAATTGGACCCCATAGACAGAAGATCACCCAGCTGACTACACTTCTCTGGTATGTTTGTAGACCCTGATGAACTCAAATTTGCCCTGTCAAGACTTCTACCAATACCTAACATAACCCTTTGGTTCTTACCTCTACAGTTCTTTTGTAGAAATAAAGCCTATTTTTTAATGAAAAATGGAGTAGGAACTTCAGCATAGCCGTACACAGGATAAGCAGGCAGTTCTTTCCTGTTTAAAGTTTCAATTAGAAATTAATCAATTAATTAAATGCATTTTATTGAATTCAGTTGCATTGTCTCAGGGAAATGGAAACCAAGGAGACTAACAGACTTATAGGAAGTAGAGTTACAGGTTATGACTGGTCCTTCAGCTTAGACTCTTCACCTGTCTCCTTCAGCAGAAAAGCAAGGATTGAGTCCTTGGTTCCTCAGTATTATAATCTATTTTGCTCCCTATTTAGGCACTGAAAAAATTTTACTAAAGTTTCTTTATTTGAAGTCTTTATATAGTGACCAGGTGTATAAGCAAAGAGACAACAGAGAATTTGGAATTGCTGGAAGTAAAAGGATAGCTGTTAATAGGCCTAAATAAAAGTCAAATGCCTTCACTTCTTTCCTTCTCCCATTCCCTTCTTACCCTGTTGGTGACTTCTGAGGTATCATTTGTTTGTTACAAATTTTTGGTCTCTCAGCTGTCTACATTTTATTTACAGGCAACGTGAACCATCTTCATTTACTTGCGCTGATTTTGCTTCTGCTCTGGTGTCAGAATATAGCCTGGCTAACTTTATATATTCACACAGGAATATACAATCTATGCACATGTCCTAATACTTGTCCTTAACAGTGACAGATATGTGGTAACTATTAAAGAAGTTAACATTTTGCAGAAAATATTCAAATATTGATATTTCATAACAAACTGGTAGACAAGCTAGAAGCCTGTTTTCAGAACCCAAGCTTTTGTTAATAAGCAGCTTTTTCAAAGCCAGATTTCTAAAAATAAGGGCCTCTAGTCAGAAGATTTTAACACATTATACAATTAACACATTTTAACACATTATACAAAAGCATGTGCAGGAGAGCAGTAGCAAGGGAGATTTGGGGTTTGTTTTTTTTAAATAAAATTCTATCTCCTACTTTCATTTGTCTCAGGTTTTAATGTGTAGTGGTAATCAGGGAGGAAAGGAGAAAAACTTCAGTGCATTGAGCACTGAAGGAAAAAAAATGGAAGCAAATGCTTCTCAAGTGAGCTTACTGCTTTTTAATTAGTGCCTATGGGAAGATACTTTGCTGTATCAGTGCCATTTATACTAGTACTATCTTGCAACAGTGATGTGCAAAATGTTTCCCACATCTCCCACCATCTTGTATAGCCCCAGAGCAGACATACATAAATAAGTAATGGAAAAGGTAGGAAACAGATTCAGTCATGCCTGTTTTGCTGATGCCTGATCAAGAGGGACAAAAAAGATGGAAGGTACAGAGGAAGACGAAGAGTATGTACTTCATAAATTCACTGTAACAGCTGTTCTATGAAATGCTGGGATTTGCTATTCCACACAGCACAGGATGAAGGCAAAACTTGCAAGACTATATTTTTTCTGTGTAATGAGGTAGGCAGCCATGCGGTTAAATCGTTTGCTTTCTCTGGGACACTGCTGGGATCTTTGCTTTTGCATTTAACTGCTCTCAGGTACCAGAGTGTCATTCTCACCTTTGCTATTATAATTTTTCCCCTTGTACTTCCTGGTAAATGAGAAGTTTTATAATGGAGCAGCTGCTGGTAAAAACACTGACCTAAAATAAAGCAGTCAGTATCTTACAGTTGGTTGAAGTCACTTCAAACTTCATGGCAGAAGAAAGCAGAAGAAGTGGCAGGTTGACAGCTGTTTGCTCAGGAGCTATTTTGGAAAATCTTTGTTTGTGCATGGTTACTGCTAACTTAGTTTGACTGTTCACCCAACTGAATTTCCAAGCATAATCTTAACTCGTCTATGAAAAGTGGATCAGAGTGTTGAGAAAGTAGGATATTCTGTCTGAATTTGTCTTACACAAATAAAAGCTATACATAAATAAATTAATAAATGCTTTAAGGTTTTGTACAGAAGTAAAACTTCAGAGTTTTTTAATAGAGAATGAAGTTACTACTAAAAAATAGTTTGATGTTTTATGGTGGTGAGTTTGGACAAAAGTCATCAGTATAATTTTGATTTTCCTTCAAAATAAGTCAGCTTATTGCTTACAAAAGTATTTTGCAGTCTCTCTTTGCTGAAATAAGACAATTTGCAGTGTGAAAAACCCCGCCTTGTATCTTAAGCCTGTAAAGAAGCTGTAGCATGTCAAGTGTGTAGTCTTGATTTATGTCTTTTAGTTTAAACTGCAGTCACATTTCCTGAAACTATTGTTTCTAACTTGTTGTATTGAAACATATGATAGATTCTAGAAATGTTTTCTTATTCCTAACCACAGCAATTAAATTCAGTTCTTGAATACCAGGAATCCAAAATAATTTGTGCTCCTTTGTCACTGTCATGACACAGCATTGATCTCATTTCTTTAGTGAAAGTTTTCAAGTAAAGGCACTGCATGGACCCGTATACACAGGGGAAAAACTTTGACCACCAACACAATCACCACCATGATTTTCCTGACAAGTGTGTTTGCTTCGTGTCTTCAATGTACAGTGCAGAATGTAAGAAATAGTAGGATCCTATCAGAGTGTTTGTAATTATTATTTGGCCCCAAAGCCGTACTCTGATCGTATTTCTAAATACGTACTAGGAGAGAGGTCTGTTTGTATATTAAAAATCTCTATGGACTGAAGCTGATATAATTCATATGCCCTTTTTAATGGAAGTGTTTTCTGCAGTATAGGTTTTGACCAACCATCATTGTATTCAGCCTTTTGAGTTATTTTAATCTCCTCAGGTGAAGACTGTATATTTTTTTAAATGCGTATCTTAAGACTTTTCCAAGGTACAAATTTTAACTGCATTATTATAACAGAGTGATAGTAAAGGAATGTAAGGAACGTTTTAAATCTCCAAGTAAAGGATAAAGTATATTAATCAAGTACTTCAGAGAAATAGTCTTAGACTTTAAAGTATTATGCCATACATTTGAAAAATAGGATTTTGTTTTCTCCCTCTCTTTTTATTCTGAATAAAAATATTTCTTAATAGTGGAATAGAAAAAAAAAAAAAAGTGTTTATGGCTGAAAAGGCTTCTTTAATTGCAAAGAAATATGTAGGTTTTACCTCTGCAGACAGAGGGTTTAATAAAATCTTGGCATTTGAGCTGAGATATGGAAGGCTCAGGAAAAGAGCTTGTTTTTTATATAACCTCTGAAAATGCTATTTTATAAATTAAATTCTCATGGATCAATAAGTATGGCATCGTTAATAGTTAGGGCCTGGTATTGAGAAAGGTAAAGTGATAGTGTTCTTATTAGTTCTGTGTTGCCAGAACTATTAATTACTTAAATCCTTTTGCTGCTTTTGTGTGACTCTGTAAGTTCCGTAAATGCTACTTTCATCTTTTAAGAAAACTGCTTGAGAGAAATATATGAGTCCTCAGCAATACATTTTGATGAATGTCATCAAGTCCTAAGGGTTTCTAAACCACGACAGAATTTGTCTCACAGCACACAAAGGTTACTAACTGTGTTTATTAATATAGATCTGCTTAACTTGGAGCAAAGATCTTCAGAAAATGTTGTGGAGTAGATAAAATTTATTAGAAAAGGGGGATATTATGTTTTCCAGTAGTATTTTTTTGCTTCTTTCTGAACACTTAGGAAAGTGCCTGACAACAAGTAGCTTCCCGTAAAACTGTGGTGTTTGAATTTTAATTATTGCAGTTTAAACAGAATTTGTTCTTTGATTGCTTGCTGCATCTGAAGTTCTGTCCTGATGGATCCCTATTCCCTGGTGAGCCGTAGAATCCGCAGGTGTCAAATTCTCAGATTTCCAGCTCAGGAGAGCTACCAGAGACTCTCATCTCTTAATTTACAATCCTGACATTCTCTGTTGTGCGATAAAATGCATCATGTGATACTGAAACCACACTGACTCATATTCAAGTTGTTGAGTGTTCCTGTTTCCAGTGATGTCTGTAAAATAAACAAACAAGCAGCCTGTCCCAAGTAATAACTCCAGTGAAAATAGTAGTAGCGAAAGTGTCTCTCTCAGGGATCCAGATTCATCCTTCTGTAAAGACTTTCTGCAGGAGCTCAGAGGAAAGCAAATTTAGCCCCAGACAAATTACAGCTGCCTAAGGCCATGTCTGGTTGGGCTGTATCTCCAAGGATTGTCCACAATCTGTTCTTTGCCACAAGGGCATGTTGCTTGTTCATTGTCCATCAGGACTACCGTTTTTGCAAAGGGCCTTTTTAGGTGGTCAGCTCTCTGCGTGCAGTGGAACAATGTCAAGAACTTCAAACATTAATACCTGGTAGAAGATGCATGAAACTGTAGAACTTACCCAAGAATTATCACAGATACATACAACAGTGAATTATCAAAGATACATACAAAGCATTTAAGGTACTGATCTCAGATATTGCAGATCATATGAAATATGACCAAAAATATTGCTAATATTTACTGAAAACTTCAGAAATACACCCGGTCTAGACTAGATGCTTATTATCACTTTAGTGTTTTGCTAAAAAGTTTTAGTTTAAATATTTTAAATTATTTTATTGAGTAGATATTCAGGGTCACCAGAGACACTGGAAAATGTTGTTAATGCTAAACGTAATTCCCCTTTTATGCTGCTGATACTTTGAATCATTTACAATATAATGCCACAAAAAAGTGGAGTTCTCAGTTCCTCCCAGGTAATGTATACTGTAAAACCCTAAGTCACCCATTAGAATTCTTTTTCCTGTGACACCTATTAAGTGTCACATGTACTGGGTAATTCACTGCTTAACATCTGGCATTGCTTTTCAAAGATATGAAAAAAAAAAAGAAAAATCTCTCTGCAGTCATCGACATTCAAGAACATGTTCAGTTTTCTGAGGTCTAGGATGCAGCTGCTCCTGCAGGCAGCATGGCAAATAAATATATTCCTTCTCAGCATAAATTGCCTAGAGCATTCTTCCAGTTCAGAAACAGAGGCAGAAAAAAGCTCCATGTCAAAAGATTCATGGTGGAGACATTTCCAACAGGAGAAGCCACTCCTCCAGCACAACTCCAGGACTGCTGAACAGATTTTTATTTCATTATTTAGAATTAAATACACATGAATTAAGTAAATTATTGCTGTCTAAAAGTATCTCCTCAGTATACGAGATCTTTTCTTAAGGCTGTTCTAGGCAGAATATAACTCAGTTTAAACTTTCTTGTGGAAAACTTGTTGATAGAAGAGGTGGCTGGAAGAGTCTTCTCTGAGCAACTTCAGAAAGGTTGCATAAACTCATCTCTGATGGCAAACCTCCCATTTTCCGCCAACTCCTCACAAGATATCTACCATATCTTGACTGCCAGGTTTCTAAGCAGAGGGCTGGATGTCACTACTAATATAATCAAGTAATCAACTGAAGAAACTATGGCTGAGTAACACAAAACTCTTTTTTATTTTGATCTAAAGAGGATCATGAAATAAACCTTACTCTCTGCCTAGGTTGTTAAGTATAAAATCAGAATATGAATGCATACACCCTCAAAACTTTGCTTAGAAAAACATTTGTGGAAGTCCTACAAAGGTGAAGTTAGACATGCTGTCAACGTGACTATTCTAGAGCCACATGTGATTGCACACTCGCAGAGATCCTTTGACTGATGCTTTCCTTTGTGCATGCACATTCCCATTCACTTGTGCATGTTGTCTGCTCGTTTTCTACACAATTTGCTTTGGAAATATTTAAGTGTGTGTCTATGTTAATAGCTAGAAAGATGCATTTTCTGGTTAGTAAGATTAGTAGGATCTGCAGCTCACTCTGGGTGACAGCAGTAAGTAGAAGTGATGTTGTTTAGTAGCACTCTCATTCAAAGAGGGCTGTGTGGTGACAGCCTGTTGGACTAAATGTGTTTTTTGGAAGTGTCACACTGTTTTACAGAGCTGCTTAGATTTTACAATGTGCTGTGTTCATTTTCTGGGTTACTGTCTGGCTTAAAACCACTAGAATTTTTCATACCCTATTTGTGTAGTCAACTGAATCATTTCAGGATTTTATCAGTCTTCAGCCGCAGAAGATACCAACTTTGCTGTTTTCCTTCCACCTCGCTTCTCTCAGCCTGGAGCTCTGTCATTTAAGTTGTTTCTGTATCTGCTAGAGGGGATGAATTTTAAGGCAGTTACTTAGGCTACAGAAAAACAGTGGGTTGTATAGTCAAAAAGTGATAGTCATTAGGAAAATGTTGTAGGGACTTCTGGCACTTAATTGGATTTCATTAATGAGAACAAGTGAGCAACATTTACCACAGAAAAGTTTTAACAAATTCTTGCTTCACATAAAGATAAAAGGAGGCTTTTTAAGATGGAAAACACTCTAATAACTTTCATCAGTAAATATAACTGGACAAAAGCTTCCTTGCTTTCATGTGACTCCATGCAGTTCCTCATTGCCTGTGCCAATTCTGCGATGCTGAGTAGGTGTTTGGATCTTTGCCTTTTCCTTCCCCTACTACTAGCATGCAACAGGTATTTTTTTTCACTTTCATTACAAAGTCCCCCCACCCCCCAAATTAACATTTGTGCACCCTGGAGATGGGAAATGACAGGTGCAAGGCATTCAGCTCTGGAAATGCAAGTACCTTTGAACACATAGAGTTGGGACTCTGCTTTTTCTTATTGACTTTTCTCTAACCATACAGCCATCTTTGGATTTTCTAATAGACAGTCACTAATTAGTGTTTACCTAAGAAACTGTTGTGATTCCACCTTTCATAACACTGAGGTCTCATGTACGTGAACATATCCTGCAGACCTTGGCTTGTTAAGAATGTTTGAAATATGCAAACTCAAGGTATAGTCTATCTTGCCACAAGGCAGCTGGCACACAGATAAATATTTTCTAGTCTAGCAACAGATCTGCATCTTAACACACTTAGCACATAGATCTGCATACTTAACACACAGAAGTCCTCTACAAAGCCTAGCTAGCTGACCACCTTTTTCCCTGTCAAGGAGCAAGTGGTCTGTTATACTTTATGAAGTTTCCTAGACTCTGAAAACAAGCTATTTTGATGACTTTTTGAACTTTAAGTTATATATTTTATATCCCTTGTTTGTTGTATTAGATTTGTTTGTGCTGGATTTTAAGGGAACATTGGTGTCATGCAGATATTGCACGATCCTTCCAGTAGATGCTGAGAAGTTTCTTATTAACCTTATTTCACCCCACAGCAATTTTAACAATGTCCTATGAGTTACAAAATTCTTGTTGTTTGTTCTGAAGGATTCTATGTGCTTCTACTTAAGATTTTGGAAGCAAATGAAACTTATCATCTTGGGCTCCACTTTGATCAGCTAAAAAGGTAGATAATAGGTACTGATAAGCATAAAACTAGTAACAGGCAGATCAAAAAGAATTAACAGGTAATCTTTATATTGGTTTGAACAGAGTAACTTTGATAGAAGATTTTGGGATTTATGAAACCACAGACATTCCTCCAGCTTTTGCTCTTGGCAATTTTTGTCCATTTGGCTGTTCCTTGTGTGCCCATGCCACGTATTTCATGAGGGTCCGTGCTTCTCAAGGTTCAGATTGTCTCTGAAATCCAAGTTTCAAGTGAGCTAAGGATCCATTTGTAAGGATACAAAGGATCCTTTGTGAAAAACTGGAACTGGTTTAAGTTGTCTGAATAGGCAGATGCTGCAGAAGAGGCAGGTGATTAAACAGAGTTGTAGAGGAAGCTATCACGTGGAAACATCTAAGAATGAAATGAAATACAAATTTCTTAAAGCAACTCTTCCAGCAATTTCTCTTCTATTTGTTTTTCTCATACTGATATAAACAAGTCCAGAAACAAATTAAAATGTTTTCTCATAAGCACAGAAGGAAGCAAAAGATTGCTAGCCATTTCTATGTCTATTTCTCAGTGTTTGCAGTGTTCAGTACAACAGAAATGGGCCCTGTTAAAGATGAACAGTCAGGTGTGAGTCGATTTGTCTTTCAATCAAAACTTTCAGCAGAGGTGTTATGATTGATTTTTGACAGTACATTCAGATACTGGCAAAGCAAAATGAAGTTTTTTAGAATTTCAGTCTGAGGCACAGTGTAGACTACAAGGAGGAAGACACCTGCTTGAAGTATTTTCAACAGTACCAGAGAATACACTGATGTTTGTTCGTAAATAAAAATGGTGAGATGGTTCTTATGGGGTTTGTACTCACACAGAAGGTTCTAAATGAAACTTGGTAAAGTGAAGAATTAATTTCTTGGTAATATTTTCTACCTTCTAAAAATTTAGTTTGAAAGATTTATATGTATCATCACTGGCATTAGCAGTGTTATTTTTTTTCCTGTTTAAATAAAAAAAATGATTTATTGAAAGTCTGGTTAATATTAGTTTATGCAATCAATCAGCCAAGCTTAATTGTTTTAGGTAAACAAAGTAAAGACTGTAAATAAGAAACAAAAATGGTAAATTAAATTTGGGATATAATCTTTATAGATATCCAGGATTTCACAGTCCCCCTTTGTAATGATGGAATACATTCACAAAAATTAGGTTTTTCCTGGGAGTGCTTGAGCTGACTAAAATCCCAAAGTAAGCAGGAGCCTGTGGATCAGTCATCTGCAGGCTGTATTTTCAGTGTCTTGTTCCTCAGCAGTGAGGGAGTGTCTCTCTGTGGAGGAGAAGCCCTGAACCCTTCAGAAGCAGTATGTTCTAGTGGCACAGAGCTTTCCTAGCAACAACAGAAAGGGCAGCTGTGAGAGAAAGGAACAAGAGCAGGGACTGTTAGGGAGTCCTTCAGTGAGGGATACTATGGGTTTAATGATACAAGTTTCCTTTGTGATGCTAAGCTTTAATGATGTTTTAACTTTTTTTCTTCCTTTTGTATTTATAGGAGCAGGAAACAAAATATTGCTTTTAGCAAAACTGCTATAATTTCATTTTTGGAAAGCCTCAGAGCAGAACTGCCTAAACAAATAGACATTTAAAAAAATTATCTCAGAGTCCTTTTGCTATTTTGGCAGTGATATTTCGCTACTACAAAATAACCTACTGTATTTAATAAAACTCCTTCACCTAGTCATTCAGCTTTCCTGCACTACTTATTTATATCAACTTTCTGAACTATTATTTAATAAGGTTAAAACATAATTTAAACAACTGAAATTCTTTAGGACCAGGTCACATAATTTTCATTACTTTTTTCATGAGGGCTGCTTCTACATCCCTCCAATGTGTTCTGGTTTTATTTTAACCATGCATCAAACTAAAACTTAATTCCTTTACCTAACATGCATTTTGTATAATTAAAATATTTAATTGTTTTACTGCAGTTCCACGCTGCACATATCTGATGGAGCTCAAACATTGGACAGGCTGTAAGAGTGGAAATATGTCCAGTATAATATGGTAAGACCAAAGCAGGAAACTGTTTTTCTTCCTGAAAAAATGAGTTTGTAAATTGTCATATTTATTTCTGGTTCAACTGTTCCCACTTAACAGAAGAGAGAGATTTTAGGTGGAAGAACCAAACAGAAAAGACAGGTTTTCTCATTTGAATCCGTCCAAAGACCCAAACATAAATCACCATGCTACTTAGCTTCAATAAACAAGTTAAAAAGAAATAAAAGATATGGGGTGTTCAGAGGAAAGGGCAAAATAGGTTTTTGAAGACTGTTTACTTTATAATGACATTTAATGGTAGTATTATCAACAGCAGCATATTGAAACATACTGTTTAGAATTAAGTTCCTGTAGAATTACAGTGAAAAGAGAAAGGATATTTTACAATTTACTTGATTTTTTTAAATCCCTGTGTTATAGAGGGTGCAGACTCTTCTTTCAGTGATTGCATCTTGGTACTTTTCCAGAGGCAGCCTGAAAGGCCCAACCTGTCTCTGTAACCAAGGAGAACCTCCCAGAACTTGCATTATAATCTAAAGTAAACTGCATCAGGGATTTTTTTTAATGAGGCAACTGAGAGGATGGAGGTTGTAGTTAGGCTATGTGACACTGTCAGAATGTTGCTAAGCTTTAGAATGGAATAATTTTAATTGACAACATCCTCGTTAATCATGGCTAATGTTAATGATAGCTCCCTGTAGTGACTCATGAAGAGGTGATGGCCTTAATGAAAGCTGCCTTAGAGGCTAACAGATGGTGGTTAAATTTCAGTATTGTAAATATACAATTGTTCAGTTCTTCTAAATAAGTTTTTTTCATACCAAATAATAATATGGGAAACTTGGTATTCAGTCCTATTCTTTACTGGGCTTGTTTTTTTGAATTATTGAGTATATAATAGACAGGAGCAAAAGGAAGACAGTTTGGCATGCATTATAAATTCAGATCCACACACAGGTTAAGCTTTATGTTTTCTGATCTATGTTTAATACTATAGATGTCATTGTGAATTTACTGACTAACACAAGAGTGTTTACTGTTACATAAAAGAAATATTGGCAAGATGTGGGAAAATAACATAATAATCTGCTGCTTTATCTCTCTGCTAATGCTTGATATAGCTCAATATTCAGTGTTTACCAGAGTTGCTAATCTCCTGGTTATGTTTATGAGAGACTTTGGCTTCTGCTGCTCTTTTTGTGAGCTTAAGGAATAGGAGAAAAAGAAAAAAACAGCTCTCAGCTAAGACATTGGGATAGAACCTCAGAGAATTTCAAATGTTGGTTCTTCTAGAATTTTATTCGTAAGTATGGATATTTAAAGGCTCTATAAATAAAGGTCCTGAATAAATAAGATACTTGTAGTTCAGTTAGAAAGCTGAAATTAGTCAAGTCCTTAAAAGTAATACTCTAGTGAATACTTCAGTGAACTGGAAACCAGTATCTATTCTCTAAAAGAAAAAAAAAAAAAGATAAATAATGCATCCTTATTTCACTAGACTGTTTCAGGATTAATACATTAATAGTTGTTAAATGCATATATTTAATAACAAGAATAATAAAACTTTTAAGTAATTTTTCAGAGAGTTTTTTTCCATATTTTGCATTTCTCTTGCCTGACAGTTTATTCTTCCTTTTTATTTGCTTTATCACTTATTATATCACTTTTAGCAAGGTGCAGCCTTAAAATATGTGGGAATTTTTTACCCTGGTCATTGTAGTCATACATGTGATTATTCTGGAAAGATAATTAAACAAAGGTGCCATAAGGCAAGATCTAGATAGGAAATGCATTTTATCATTCTTTCCAGCAATAGAGTACCTTTGATGCACATAGAGGAAATGTATATTGGCCCTTTTCCTTTCCATTATGTTCTCATCTCGACATCACCAGCTGCTGTGGCATCACATCATGTCTTTTAGAATTATCTTTGTCTCTGAAAGAGAGGAATGTCAGAATATATTCCCTAGAATTGTTATTTTACCTTTGGATATGTTTCAAGTTGCATGACATTTTATTGTTTTATGATCAGGCTTCCTTGTGAATTTCCTACTCTATTTATATATTAGCTGTTCTGTCCAGTTTAGTATGCACAAGAACACCAATTTTGGAACATTTAAAGTAGACCTTTAAAGAGAAATTCTCAATCTGACTATGGCAACAGTTCATAGTGAAATAAGGCCAGCCTGAAGTCACATCTTAACATACTGGCACCTTTAGATTCCTTTCAGTACTCACATCACTTGTACTGGTGTAACCAATCTTACTGTTGGTTTCCAAGCATGCCAGCTAGAAGGCCAAGCATATATGGATTTGCATGGAGATTTTCTGAGACATTGTGTCAGAACTTTATTGTTTAATGTGAAGGGATATTTTGATTTAGAAATGCTGGATGGGGTTATCAAGCCTCTGAACATTACCATCTTTTATTGAGCATTGGTATATCAAAAGAGTGTTATTCATGCAATAAGGGATAACATTAAAAGTACTGTAAGATACTGCTATATTTGATACCACTTGATTTTGAACACTTATAGTATTTAGGATTTGTTCACAGGTAGTTTTTTTTGGCACAAGGACAAGATAGATCATAAATCTTCAGCTAATTCTCAGGAAAATCTGCAGATTTTCCAATGATTTGAGGAAACTTGATTGCTTTATCTTTTTCCATATGATTCCTTCTTGAGCTACCTCTAGTTTTTTCCTGCTATCACAGGCAGGGAAAGGCTTTTGGGAGAACCAAATTATTTGTAGCTTATGGAATTAATTTACATTGCTTATTTTGAGGTATTTTGATACAAGAAAAAATCAGACATCCCAAAGAGCTGTGGGGCTGAGGATAAGGCATCGCTTTTGTTTATTTTCCTCTATACTAGGTTTTTCTTTGATTGTCAGGTCCCATGAGCACACTGGTATCTGAAGTAAAAATTCTGACCTTTCCCTATATATAATCAGATATGGGAAAATGGAGTGGGGGCCAAGATGTCTAATATCAGAGGTCATTGGGATGGAGAGAGTTGCCACTTCCCTGGAAACATTGTATGTTAAAAATCTGCAGAAGATTGCAAGCTGAAGTGGTGATACAGAAAACTAGATTCATGATTTAAAAAGAGGAAAACAAAGAGCATCCATCATCCAGACAGATAGCAACCTTAATTGTATTCCCTTTTAATTTGGCCTGTTCAATAATGCATTGTGTTAGTCATCTAAGTTGCACCTCTCTCTGTGTTGCAGTGTGTTGCAGATAGGAAAGTAAGTTTATTAGAACTAATCAAGCAATTACAAGTTCCAAGGCAGGCGGCTGATGGAGCATTGAAATAATAGGTTGTAACTTTCAAGTGAAAATTCCAGACAAAAAAATAATGACAATAATTCTACCTACTATTTCTCAAATTATGAGAGATCACAAATATATAGTTTCTTCCATGGTGGGATCTGCCTTCAAATCTTTTTCTTAACAATGTGTTAAGGTAGATGCTGTTTCATTTAGACCTCAATATTGTATCACTGAAGATACTGCAAATTTTAGTCAATCTCCCTTGCCATGTCCACTTAAAAATCACATTGCTTATCTCTTACACTCCAGACATGGTTTCTGGACCTATTTATCATTCTGAGCCAACATTCTTCAAGGTGGTGTTTTTGTTTTGGTTTCATGTTCTAACCTGTCAATCTATAAGCAGACAGAGATGCTGCCATTGAGTCATCTGGTGTGGAGCAGGTCTTAAAATGAGTCATGATTGTCATAAAGTGAATCATCTTCTCTAGTCTGCTAGAAATTGAAAGTTCCTCAGTTGTGCTTACCACAGGGCTGTCCACCAGAATTTTTTCGATTTTTTTTCCTCATTCTTACCAAGGTTTCACAATACTTCTGCAGTTAAGCCATATTCATTGTTTCATTCATAGCTCTGTTCTGCAAATAGTTTATCCTCAAGAAATTACATCTTTTCTTGAGCAGAGAATGAATTTCATGGAAGTCTATAAGTAGGTCCATTAAAAAATTAAATCCAATTAGGCGAGAAGGTTAAGAAATTTGTTCTGCTTCTGATTCTTCTGTCCTAGAAGTATTCAGAGTACAGAATCCAATGATATTTAGTTGTTAAATGCATATACTGTATTTTCAATAGTAACTGTACTACTAGTAGAGGAAAAAAAATCATACTTCATAAATGGAAATATCTTTTGTTGCATGTTTGTTCCTGAAATGTTCCCTAGTAATGTCAGACCTAACCAAAATTAATCTCTACTTTTGTAGTTTTATCAGATTTTTCTTGTTTGTGTATATCTTTCCAGATCTTTTCCTATGAAGTTTTGATCATATGTTTTAAATGGTTTTAGGTTTTATTTTTCTTGCATTCACATATATATTCTCTTCTATTTTTTTCTTTTTAAGGGTTTGTTAAGTTCTTATACTGTCTTGCTTTTCCATTCTGCTTGTACCTTTTGCTGTGTTGTTATAATTTCTCCTTAGAGTTAGGTAAAAACTGCTTCCCTGAATATGGAATTGTTTTAATCCTTTAGATGGTTGCCACCTACTATCTTTTAGCAGTATGCTCTTTAGTACATACTTTGGTGAGTCTTGGAGTTTATGGCTATACTATTGTATCCATTTTTATTCTGTGATTTTAGGCATTAACCAAATATTCCTTCTGACAAACAGTCTGACATACTTTAGGGAAATCATAAAATGCAAACTATTACAAGAGATGAATTAAAAGTTGCTCAAAATATATATTAGTATAATTTTAAAATTGAAACCAGTTTTTCTCTTGCTTACATGCTAAAATCATATGGAGAGATTCATAGGCTACAGTTCAGTATTATTGCATATAGTGAAGGCCAAGATTCTCAGCAATAATATTGTGCAAAGGAATCAGATAAATTCACATTTAAATAGCTTATATGTTTGAAGTGTACTTACTGAGCACAGCAGTCCCAAAGGTCTCTTTTCTTCCCCCCATGTGATGTAGTGATGGGATGTAAAAAGAATCCCAACAGAAAGTATTTTCTAATTCCTCCCATACCATTCAATGTAAAAGACTAAGTCAGCATTTGTTGCAGTTACATGACAATTGAAAAAATTGCAATTATTTTTTAAAACACAGAAAATATACATACCGCATACATATATGTAGTACAAGTGGAATTTAACAGAAAACACTGATTTACTTTCATCAGTTTGATTCAGACTGCTTGGACAGACAGTGGAAATCCTAGCTTAGGATGTAATTTTTGCTTTCTTAGCAATTAGCTTTTTTAATTTATTTTTTATTTTTTTTATTTTTTATCAGTAGCATTTACTAGTCCATTTTCTCAAAATGCTGTGGAAAATAAAGCATCAACAATAAAGGATGGAACAGCAAAAACTAATTTTGTCAAATCATCCTGAATAAAGAAAAAACAATCAAAAGCAATGAGCCCTCTTAGGCAGAGCGTCCATGAAATTAAAGGGAAATTTGAATCATATGTTGCTTATTATGTGTGACTGCCACAGTTTGATGTCTGCCTGATGGTTAAAATCAATAATCCACTTTTCAGCTCGGGCTTATGCATCCCATCCTTCTCCCCTCCTGGCTCATCCATCTTGCTTATAGCAACTGTGAATACCTTTTAGTAATAGAAAATATCCAAGTATTAATTTTTCACATTTCCTTGTGGTCCTAGAAAGGAAGTAATTTCTGTACTTATATGAGGATAAAAGATTTTAAAATTATGAATAAATTTGTAATGCAAGTCCTTTGGAGACATAGGCATGTTTCTTTGGGTTTCCAAAAATAATTGCTCTGTGAAAGATGATAAAGTATCTGTCCAAATGCATTTTAGCAAACTATTTTACTCTTTGGTGTAAGATGCCTTAAATATTATTTATATACAAATCTTACCTGTGACATAATTAAATTATATTAATAGCCTTGGCAAGCAACTGTGTTTTGTTGTTATTAGAAACATAATCTGTCACTTGAATTTATGCATCTATTTTTTCTTGCTTGTGCACATTATTTGCTTTCCTATTTACTTGATAATTAAAAAGCCAACCAGAATAGGTTGGTACTTTATTAATCTGCTGCCATTTTCCATGCACTTTCCCTGGACTCAGTCTCATGTTGAGTCATAAGGTATTCTAAATTCTGCCATAAACACAATGAAAAATTTTGGAAGTATGGAAATGGTTTAATATGCTTGGGAGAAAGCAGTATGTTGTACCAAATTAGTTAGAACTAGGTTAGATGTGCTACAAAAACATGGTTTTATCAGTAGAGTAACAAGGACTTGCTTTGGCCAGATGTCATCATAGTAAGATATAGGACATACTTCAGTCACTACTTTTACAAAAAATTTCAAAAGTTTTTAATTATTTGTCTGCAACTTAGAAGTGAACAGTTATGTATATTTTTTTTCCCCCAAATTTCTAAATATATTTTCCTGATGGTCTTATGCTGACAACTAGAGAACAACCAACCCTTGTTTAGGGTTTCTTTTTCCTGTTAGGGAAACAGATTTTTACTTCAAGGATTGGCAAAGCATAAATTGAATGGTGAAGACTTATATCATTTTGATTCATTTTGTTCTACGATTGCAGGTCTTTGAAGAAGTCATCAAAAAGGGAAAGCAAGATGTAAGAGGTGTGCCCTGTGTTTCAGAGGTGTCCATGTGTCTTAGGTGTGAGCTGCAGCACTGTCCCTGTGAGTGCTCTGGTTTAACCCCAGCTGGTGACCACACAGCTGCTCACTCACCTCCCCAACCCTGGTGGAACAGGGAGGAGATGAAAAAGTAAAACTTACTTAAATTTAAATTTTTTGAGATGAGAAAAGTTTAATAATTGAGACAACATAAAATGTGGCAATGGTAGTAAATAATTATAATGGAAAGGAAAAAATAAGTAATGCACAACACAATTTTTTGCCACCTGCTGACTGACACTAGACCCTACCTGGGTAACTCGTCCAGTTTATATTCTGGGCAGGATTTTCTATGGTGTGGGATATCCCTCTGGCCAGTTTGGCTCACCTGTCATGACTATGATCCCTCACAGCTTTTTTGTGTTCCTCCTCATTGGTAGAGCATGAGGCACAGAAAAGTCTTTGATTTAGGAAAAACATGACTTAGGAACAACCTAAGTTGTTCCTAAGACATATCAGTGTCTTACCAACAATATTCTCATATTGAATCCAAAACGCAGCACTGTACCAGCTGCTAAGAAATTTGCTCTATCCCAGCAGAAACCAGGACAGTGAGCAAAACTTCCCCAGAGGCTGGCAGTGCTTCCTCTGGCTCATCAATAACTC
Organism: Parus major; assembly: GCF_001522545.3. Classification (NCBI taxonomy): domain Eukaryota; kingdom Metazoa; phylum Chordata; class Aves; order Passeriformes; family Paridae; genus Parus; species Parus major. Next base: position 37,202,948 of record NC_031770.1, on the reverse strand, counting down.
AGTTTCTATCAAAGCAAAAGTTTCCACAATCTTGCAGTCTGGTAACAAATGCTGAAAAAGTTATGAGGAACAGCTTGACAGGATCCTTCTAAGATAAATGTGTATATTAGAGATTACACACTTCAGTTATAACTTGGATGGGTATTTTCATTTCTAGAATGCTTTCCTTATTTTCTTAATATCCGTTTCTGTGTTCAGTAATTTATACTTTATTTACTAGTACTTATTTGGCTCTTAGGCTCAAAAGTAGGCTGTTTGCACTATGTTTTGTGAACTGCTTATGCATTCCCCCAACCCCTGAAAGCCAGTTTTTGGGCAGATCCCAAGTGTGTGTAATGCTCTATTTGAGGCTTTACCTCGGTGGTGGCTCCAGGAGCTCAGCTGGAAAGAAACACAGTGCTCTGCTTTCTGCATCTGTTAGAGCCAGCACACATGAGCTGCCACAAAATCAGAAACAGGCTTATTGAGATTAAGATTAAGCAGCAATTCCAGGGAGCTTCAGGTGGCATGCTAGTGTTTCAGAATAAAGTTTGGGGGCACCTTAGTAAATTAGAGGAAGTCAGCTGAATGAATTAAGGAAGAAGCCGCTTTATTTTAACACCATTGTTGTTGGAGATGTATCTGAATCCTTACAGATCCTTACAGACCCTTTCAGCCTGGAAGTCATAACAGAGCTGAAAAGGTGCAAGGTTTAGCGGTTCCAGGATTGCATCCTATCTTCTGGAACACCTTATTTTCCATTCTTCTTGAATTACATTAAATATCAGACTGCTTCAATGAAAGAAAATTAAGTGGAGAGAAAAATTATAATTATTTAGTAATTTTCATATAATTGTTTATCATAACAGACATACAAAAAATGCTTGCTTAACGTCATTAAATGGAATATTGGATGACAATATGTAGATATCTGAAGGATGTTTGGTTGTAAGATTTGCAAATTTTTGAAAATATGTAGACCAGTATGATGAAGAAAAGTGCCACTGATGCTTATAGACAATTTTTCAAGTATTTTGAATTGAACAGTGTTGTACTCTATAAGAATTTATTATAAATATATGATTTTATTCCTTGATTAACCTATTTTGAATAGCAGAAAAGCACATAGGCTCTGGAACACATGGGCAGTATGTGTTAACATTGTTAACATTTTTATGTGTAGTCTATGCATTTATGGAAAATACAGTTGAATGAAATAGACTTATTAAAAGTTTGTTTTTATTATGTGGTATGTGGTATGTTTCCAGGTTTATTTTTAATGTGTTTTAGCTCATAACAATAAGCTTCTAAGTACAGCTAGTATTTAAAAAGGAAAGTTATAGTAACCCTTTCAATTATGCAGTGAGTTGTGATGATGATACAGTATTCTGCACAGTATTCTGCACAGTTCCCTTCTCTCCTTCATAGTTTTCATGTGAAATTCATATTTCCCAATTGCTGCATTTCTTGGAATGCTTACAATATAGCCTCTGTGTCTAAAAACCCCAAAAACTTCTTGTAGCAATAAATTTCTACTGACATAATTCATCTGTGTGTGCTGGAATAAATTGCTTTCTTTTTCTGCAGCTGTTTCAGGGGATTCTTTTGGAAATGCTTGAGGTTGTTTGGCACCTCTCATGAATGCAATAGTTGTCACTTTTCTTCCATTGGCAAAACTCCGCTGCTTAAAGAATACGGGAAAGCTAACATAAAACTCTCTTAAAATAAATCCAGAAAAAGTAAACAGCTTCTACATTCTCAGCTCTCTCCCTGCCCCCATCCTGTCCTTTATTTTTCAGTTGTCATGATTGTTTTTCTTCACTGTGTGGCACAAAGCACCTCTGAAGCCAAGCACAATTTATGTTGCCTAGACAAATCCTATAAAATGAAGCTGAGCATGGCAGATGTTGAAAGAGTTGTATGTTTGCAAATGATTAGCTGTCATAATATGTTTTTCGGATTCTTTATTTTTTTTTCTGAAACTCTGGACTAGAAAAGAAAACAAGGTGGCCTGGTCTTTCAGTGCTTGATTTGATGCCAAGGAAGAGGAAGAGTTTAGTTGCTCTCCCTTAGACTAGAAGAAATAGCTGACATCATAACTTAATTCTAAATAACATGTTGACAACAAACACAATGAAAAATATTTCACAACTTTGAGTAAATATCTTCTTTGATTCCTTAGAGTAAATGAAAGTGACTCTGAAGGTTTGGATAGAAAAAATCAAGATGGCAATCTGAAACTGTCATTATAGAACCTTCGACTGCACAAGCTCAAACAGTAACTTATTAAAAAATGCCCTTTTATTTTTAATTTTGCTGCCACCTGTTTCTGAAAGTTTCAGAGAAAACAAAAGATGGAAAAAATTTTGTCACAGCAGCTGTTTTCCATCTCAAAGTCTAAACAAGTGGGAGATGACATTAGTCTGAATTTTATTTTAGTTTGAGACATTTAAAGGTTCATTGAAAATATTTTTCAGAAAAAAGATTTGATTGAAATTTTTCAGTGATCTGTTTTGCAATTCAGTTGGGTGTTTTCTTTTGAAATACTACAAGCAATAATACTCAAGAACTTGTACCTCATAGTGTCTGATATTCTCTTGATGGTGGAAAGTCTGTTCAGAGAAATGTTACAGTGTGAGAAGTAAAACCTAGACTCCACACTTGCATCATCCCCAGAAATAGATTATTTTCCTGAGAGACTAGGAAGACTTGAGGGTGCTGGCTTTCTGTAAAATCTATGCATCCTCCAGAGTCTCCTTGACAGTAAGACATTTCTCCTGTCAGTAACTTTTTCTTTGCTCTCCTGGAAGTCAATATCTCCTTGATACAGGTGGATGCAATTTGCATCTGACTTTGCCAACTTTTATGGGGGAGAGAAACTGGAAAATCAATTTTATTAATGCTAGCTGCCTCATATTCAGTACAACCAGAAATATTGTTCTATTGTCTATGAAATAGCTTCAGTGAAAAATTTGATGAGCAATTTAACATTGCAAAAAAAGAAATGCAAAAATACCAATACCATGTCTTTCCTCTTTTGGTAATTTTCCCAGGGGGAATTTACAATACTGTAAGCAAGGCATTAAGCAATTGTATTTTAAATAGCTAGAAAAAAAAATTAGAAAAAATAATTTTTGAGAGAATTTTACTTTGTGTGATTCCCTGGGGTGATGTGTTTTATCTCCAGGAAAAGTAATGCATTCAGTCATTCCAGATGGTGCTGGGTCCAGCTGGCCTTGTGTTGTCTGTGCTATGTGGATGCATAACTGGTGTCAGTTCATAGCTGGCTGCTTCCTAGAGCATACTGTGATTCTTGTTGGGGGAAAGATGAATAATGTGAATATGCAGTGTCTCTTAAAACACAGATATCAAAGTTAATCAAAACAAAACTGACTTGAAAGAAAGTACTTTTCAGCACAGAGAACAGTGCCATAAATTGTATTTACACAAGGAAGAGTAGATATGGGTAGAAGAGCAACTGAGGTTAAGGAAAAACAAGCAAGGGAACAGAGTGTACGTACACACACAAAAAGAATATATAAGTAATTTCAGTATTACATCTTGGAGATAAGACCCATGTGCATTATTTTTTGTTGTGTGCTTAGAGCACACTGCAGAAAGATGGATTTGAATAAGTTAGGAGTAGTATAGCTGTTACAGAAGTGACACCTTGTCTTTGCAGCCAAAATACCTGCTTGAAAACTCAAATGTCCTTGCCTGGCTGTGAAGCTCATTGCACAGGGATTTTATCACCCCATTTCCTTTCAATTCCAAGCTTATTAGTTAAAATAATCTGCATAATTCCTACTTTGTACCATCATCAATGTGAAAAAATAGATTTTTTAGAAATAAATCTGTATCATATAGCTTATTAATTATTTTGAGAATCTCCTCTTGTATTTGCTATACTTAATAGCTTTATAAATTATATAATAAAAGTAATTGTTCCTTTATGGAGTGCTATGTGGAGGGAGAGGTAGGAGACACGTAACGAAGCTTTGCAAAGTCAAACATTTGAGCTGTGAGAATGATGTGCTGCAGCAAGGAGTCTGTGCTTCCAGAAGAAAAGGCTGGATATTATGGGAAATAAAAAGCCCTTTTTAAACCTGGGTTTGATCCTTATATCTACCACAAGGCAATCCTAATCCCGTAGAAACCCTAAGCTGCTCAGTTGCTGTCTTTGTTAGAGCTTCTGACAAAGCCCATGCAGATGAGAGTGACACCCATTTACCTCCTCTTGGTTGTGAATCTGGCAGAAAGGATGGACAGGCCATTTCCATTTAGCTCATTATGTTTAGTAGACCTGCAGCAAAGAGCTCTCAGTCTTCCTGTGAGTATCACTAGTTTAGGGAACTAGAGCTTTTGCTTCTGGGTTTTTCTATGTTTTGAGACTCTGCAGATAATTATTTGCCAGCAGAACTTTAATGTCCAGATTTTTTATTTTTTTATTTTTTTGTATTTTTGGGGCTTTTTCCCATTGCTTAGTTTGTTTTTGGTTTTTTTTTTTGGGGGGGGGGGTTTGTTTGTTTGCTTTTGGGGTTTTTGGGTTTGTTTGGTTTTGGTTTGTTTTGTTGTTTGGTTTGTTTTGTTTTGTTTTGTTTTTTTCCTGGTAAATGTCTCAGGTCAGGTAATGGCTTTTCTTAAAGTTCCTGTTTGTAGTTTGAAAGTCTGAAAGATGAAAGACTTTTAGGAAGAAGTTACATTTGCTTATTTACTATTTAGTTGATATTCTTGCAGAAAACAACATTTTCAAAAATGGGGTTAGCCAAGCAGCTCCACACTGGATTTCCTTCTCTTTAATTGTGCTATTTTCTCAATATAAAACAGAGAAATGTAATATTGGTTCATTTTAGGTTTTACAGAATATGGGTATATTTTTCAGGTCAAACCTGAAACTTCAGTTTTCCACTGCACAAAGGCAGTTTTATTTATTTGTCTCATTACAGGTACTTTTTTAAGACATTTCATGTCAGTCTTCAATCTAATAGTCCCTGCCCCAGCTTATATGATGCTCTCACCAATTCACTGCAGCCTTGCTGCCAGTTATAATTGTTCAAAATTTCTGGTTGTGTTAGAGTTATTCCTGCAGTATCTTTTGAAAAAAGATGAATTTTGTGACCCAAACCAGTATATTTTAAACAAACTACTGTTTAATTCAATAGTAGGAACAATGTGTATCAAGACAAGGCTATTTTAATGCAAACAAGTATCCATACTTGTCAGTCCTAATCCAAATACTCCATTTCTGTTAAGTGGGCTTCAGTCAGCTTCCAGACAGCCTTTGATTTTCTCCATCTCTCTCTCCTTTTGGGACCTTTTTTCCCCACCATTCTCAGGATCTCTGGCTTCTTCATGTTTTTTCCCCCATAATTTTCTACCTGGCTTCCCTGTGTCTTGCACAATTGCAGTATTGATCTCAACATGGCCTGATCAAATAGCACCTGCACAATTTACTGAAGGTGAGAGAATGGGGCTTTAAAAAGTATTTATCTGCTTTCCTGGCTGCCAGCAATTATCTCCTGTTGGAATTATCACCTTTCAGTTGCGTAGCAAACATCATCATAATGATCAAAGAATTAATGTATCTTATAATATTATTAAACTATTATAGGCGAGTTCCAGATATTTCAGAGTTGTCTTACTGAGTATGTTAAGATAGCACAAAGGAACAGAATTTCATTAAACTACTGCAAGTTTAGTTATTAGTTATGCTGATGGGTGATGATAATGAGGATGAAAAGGCAAAAAGAAAGGCAAAGATCTCTCAGGCCTGATAATCATGAAGAATGTTCTTAGAGTGAACTACTTTCTGGAACAGGTAAAAGAAGTTGAATTCATTTAATAGCATGTACACAAACGGAAGACTTCCCAGTCTAAATTAACAGGATCATAATTACATGCAGCAAATTTCAGCAGAAGTCCGAAGAAAGCCTGGGAGCTATGGTGAGACATCTCATCTGCTCTACCACCATGCTTCATATCTGACACAGCAATATTAAATTGTTTGCAGGTAGAAGTTAAACTCCAACAGGGACAGAAAAAAAGACATGCTAACTTCTTAGTTAATTAGCATGAAACAGAATTTAAGGAAGATAAAGTCATTAATTTCCATATTTTTCAGAGTTAAAGTAGCAGCAATGGATGATCCTAGCAATCCCTTCCTCTTTGTATTTGGGTGAAAACTACAAACTATTTTATCTTCCTGAAATATTATTTTGAAATAATGCACCCAAGTTTAACTCTGAGATTTAAACTCTCTTTATTTTCTTTATGAATTAGTTTATTTATGAAACTCTGTTTCATAAAACTAGGTCCATGGAGATGAGCACGCTGTGACATTAATGGTGTGATTTTGTGACAATATTAGGCTGCAATAATAGTGGGTGTAATTTCAGATTGAAAAAACTTAAGTGAAATTTTAGATGCAGCTGTGTAATTCCAAAATTCACCCGTTCCATAAAATATAGCTTGGGATAACTGTAACATCTTTTTAATGTATTTATTCTTAGGTATGAAGTATTCCTGGTTCTTCCTCTTAGTCTTAACTGCTAGCAAATATTTTATCTCAGATACAAATTTACCTGCATTTCTGTTATGCACTGCAAAATAACAACACAGTATAGAAGCAAGTGGCTGATTGATAAGGTTACAGATTTGAAAAATAAAATGGCAAATCAATGATGGAAGAACCACCTTGCAAGGCTTTGTTCACATTGACTTTGTTCACATTGTCATGACATTGCTACATATTGCCATATGTAGCAAATTGTAACCTCAGCATCTTCTATAGTCATAGCATTTCGTTCTCTTAAATAACAAAGCAAGGACAGTCCTCTGAAACATCAATTTCAATCCCCCAAAGAGAAAGCTAGTGATATAAAAGGTCAGTAAAACATGCCCTTTGCTCCACGACTGTGGGAGAGAGAAAGGTGGGAAAACAAGAAACTAATGCTTGATGTTATAGTAAAATATATGTCTTATGAACTGGAGGCACCACTCAAGGACAGTTCATATGCTTATAAAGCACCCTCTGTATAAATCTGCCAGAGTCAACAAGGGGCTGACTTAGCTGTGCCACAGATAAGTGGGAGAAATAATAAACCTCTGTTTTACTCCATCTCACTGTCATTCCTTACTTTTCTTACTTACTTTCCTTTTTTCAACACCAAAAATTCAGTCAAGAGAGGCAGATAGCTTTTTGTACTGTCACTTGTGTTGATTTCCCTCCCCCCCTTTTTTTTTTAAGTCACACAAGAATATCCTCCATGATATTTCTCTCATAACAATGGGCATGTGGCATTTTTAGGAAAAGCGATTCTTGCATAAACATGCCCTGAGCAACTAGTCAAAACTGTACAGTTATTCACTTTCAGCTCCAGCCCTGAGAAGTCACTGTGCTGCATTTTTAAAGGGAACAAAATCCTGACAGGTGTTCCTTAAAGGCTGAGGATCAAATGCAGATTTTCTTTTCTCCCTGCCCCAGCGCCTGTCCCCTCCCATACCAGCACTGAAGGAGAATCTGTGGACGTGGGTGCATGCCAAAGAGCTGAGAACTGTGCCTGCAGTCCTGGGGCTTCAACCTAGGAGAAAGAAGACAATCACTCCTATCTACATCCTCACTGCTGTAGCAACTTGGAAAAAAAAGATGGGGGAATATTTAGGATGTGATCCAAAGTCCATCCAAGTCGGTGGGAATGCCTGTGTCAATCACTTGGGAGCAGCATGGGAAGGGTGCTTGATTTACAGCTGATGTCACATACCTTAAGGCGTGTGTTCTGCACTGTTTGGATACTCAGTGTGCTTGCTGTCCTTCTGTGTGGACAGTTCAGGGATTATCTGTGAGGAGAAGCTTCTATTCAGAGCATTGCAGGTTATATCCCCCTGTCAGTAAAACATGATTTTAATCATGCTCAAATCCACAGAGGTTTTTACAGAAAATGTGTTGGAATTAGGCATCATTGTACTTCACTAAATTGTTTATTAATGAACTTGGGAAGCTGCATATAGTTCATACATTTCAGACACCCTTGAGAGAGCTTTCACTCAAAAAATAGATACAAAATTTAAGAACAACAGATCTTATTTAAAACAGAAATAATTTAGTTAAAAACAGAGTATGAATTATATCATTAAATGAACCAGGATATTTTATTGAGAAGTTTATATTTCCTATTTGTTCAAGAATATCATAGTTTAAAAACATGTTTTATTTCTGTGGATCATGTCTAAACTGAGATATTTCTCCCACACCACACAGATGAAAAGCAGGACCAGGAATAGGTTATGTAAAGTTACAGGGTATGATCTTGCTTGTAAAAAACTATATATGCTTACACACAGATATTTTTTTTAATTAAAAAGAAATTAAACAATTTTAGCTCTTTTGCAATTTTAAGCTAATTAAAAACCCTCTGAACTCACTTGTTCTTACAAACATTTGAAAAAATACTGTATTTTGGAAATTCCAGTTCGGAGAGATTCTTTCTTTAAGATGAACTTTGCAGCTTCTAGGAAAATCTTGTAAGATTTACAAGGTTAAAGACCATTTTTGCCATCCAAAGACACCACCACGAATATCTTTTGCATGTATATAGTGAAATTTGAAATGAAATACTGGATTTGCTTTCTTTTTCTGTTCATATTTTTTTTCTACATTTTTCTTTCTTTCTTTCTTGACAAGGACGGAATGCAGAAATTAAACATGATTTTTTGATATACACATTATTTTCTTGTATTTTTTAGTTCTTGCAGTGACCTTTGCATCTTAATTTCAAATATCTCAAATAGCTTCCCAGTATGTTGATATTTTTTTAATCATTGCTCAGAACTTAATTCAAATGGTGGTCATGCTGTGAAACAGAAATTGTTATCCTGTATGTTTTGCAGATAGTTAAACTAAGGTGCAGAAAAATAAAGAGCTTTTAGTGTAGAGGACTTGCAGGTACGAGTTTTGTCATCATAGAGAAGTGCCTGATTAATAGGTCAGAGAGCTGAAAGCAGACAGAGAAAAGGTGCATGAAACTCTACAGTGGGGACATAGAACAGTTATACAGAAACTGGTGCAACTGCACATTGTTTTGGGGGGCTTTTTAAAGTGTTAATCATAAAATTTAAGGCATGAAGGATGCTCCAAATACTTTTGACTCCACATCACTTTGACTTCTAAAGTCACCCACATGAGTGACATTATAAAGGCTTAAGATAATAATTATGTAAAAACAAATTGTGCTGTGTTGCCTTGGGGTGCAGCTAATGCAAAACTGGACCAACTCATCTATTTTAAGGGTGCTGAGCAAGTATAATTCTTTTTAGGTCTATTAGAATTTCTGGTCCTCAATGCTCCTGATCATTTAATATTTTATCTGAAAGGTGCTTCCTGTAGCAAATTGCATGGAACACACTTTACCTTAGAAGTATAATGGGCTGAGACATTCTTGATGAAATTTCACATGTTAAAAGCGAATATGAGCTGAGGAAAAGTTGATGTAAAATGTTTCCAAGTAACAAAAATTTCCAGAATTTTTCCATGTAATAATTGGTTTTGTTTTATTTTGTACCACATGCAAAGCAATTATTTGGATGTCAAAAAACACATTATTAAGTTAGGAAATTGTTTATAGGGTCATTCTTTTTTGTATGTAATTTACTCTATAACTATTTATTATAATAGTTTCCTCAAAGGTTATGTGAGATTTAACCTGTGTCTTCTGATTGTCCTTAAGCCTTTTCTTTCAGAGCTCCTTGGCTAGACCTTAAATGATGAATGCAGCTTCTAGGGCAAGCAGCAAGAGCTAGCCCTTGTAACAAACTCTTTCTCTTCACTTGAAGTAGGATCAAAAAAAATATCACAAGGATCATCAACATCCTGTTCCACAGATTCCAACATATCTTCTCATAAAATGCAGAAAGGGAAATGAAAACCAGCCAAGTTCTTTGCAGCATAATTAGCCAGCTGCCACACTCATGCTGCTCTGCTGCCACCACCAAGCAGCCCCTGCACCCCACGCTGCTCTCCTGCCAGTAAACCCTCACATCTCCTCTTTTGAGGAGAAACCCTGTATTTCTGCAGGAGATAAGTGTGTGGTTATTTTATAGATTTGCTTTGCTTTAGCCAGCAAGTGAGTCTTAATCATGACAGAGCTCATTACACAGAGAGGTTTCTGACATGCAGTTTCTCTCTTCTGTCCCTAAAAGGGATTGATGTGAGCTGGTGAAAAGTTATGGTCTGGTTTGAAGGAGAAAAATTGGAAAGTAGTAAGTGAAATTTGGGAATGGAGGGGGGAGTAAGAAAGTGAGAAGAGGACAGAGGCAAGGAAAGTTGGTACAGAACCATCCAAGACAGAAGGCAATGAAAAGATGTAAGGGTTGGCATGGGAAACTAATAGGCTATTGAACAGAGGCTACTGGGCAAGGAAATGGAGAAGGGTAGGCATTGAGGCAGAAAAGCAAATAACAAACTGGGAAAAAGAGGACACTGTAGAAAACTGTTATGAGAAGAACTGTTATTCATTCAGAGATGAATACAAAAACACTGTAATAAAACTGACTTTAATTTTAGTGTTTAGCATACAAGGAATTGTGTAAACACCTGATGGGAGGCCATAAAGGACACCAAGACATTGTCTTCCCAATGGTGTTCAGTGAAAGCAGAAGAGGCATGGGCATTCTTTGAAGCAAGTTGTCCAAAGACGTTGTGGAGTCTCCACCCTTGGAGATTATCAAAACCCACAGGCCTGGGCAACAGGCCCCAGCTGATCCTACTTAGAGCTGGGTGCTTGTTTTAGATGATCTCTAAAGGTTGCTTCCTACTGTAATTTCTGTAATTGTGTAGGCATTTTCAAGGGGTTATGAGGATGGAATTATAGTTTTCCTTGCAATGTGTTGCATTTTATTATGCAATAATTTCAGTATTTCTGCTAATAATTTGCAAGGGCCTGGAAGGATACTTCAGTACTTATTCACATAATTTGGTCTGAATTGTTGGGTTTGAGGTTTTCCTCCTCTTCAGAAGGAATGGAAAAAGCCACAGTTAGATAAAAAATGTATGCAGTTGCTTTCTATTACAATAAAATCCTCTCATTTTGCCTGTGATAAAACCCACAAGTGTGCTTGGGAGTTAAACTAATTTCTAGCCCCAGTGTAACAATATGGTTGTGGCTTTTTCTTTTTTAATTATTTATTTAACTGCACATCTTCAGTTTGTTTTTAAGACACCAAAGAAATATTGTGGTCATGGTCAGATAGCGTGTAGATATTTTATAGACAGCTTTGAATTTGACAACTTTTTATGGAGATGTGCAGTTGCATAAAACTGTAATTCATTTGATCCCTCTGCCACCCTATGCTTTTATTTCAAAAAGAAGGAAGTAAATAGGAAGCAATCCTTGTGATTTATAAGGGGAAAATACAAATGTATGGACACACAGAGCCATTTTTAGAAACACGTTTCATCTGTGTAGTAAACAAATAACACTGATTGTGGTGATACGTTTCTTCCATGAATTTCAAGCTGTCTCCATTAAACTATGTTTCTTACCCAAGATATCAGCAGTATTGATTATCAAGATGCTTGTTTTAGACAGTTACTTAGTTTAAATACCTCTTGGTTTTATTCATGACATTCCTTTCTACAATATCTGAGAACCTACACAAAATTTCAATTAAATACTGTTTAGGTGTAAGTTTCTATGTTATAGAATACCTCAGCTTTATTTTAATTACTCTCATGGCCAAGTAGAAAACTATCATAATGGAATTATAGATAAAACATACCTAAAAATAGAATCTATTTTGACTAGCTACTGCTATGACTCAGTTGTTATCCATAGAAAACATAAATATTAAAAAAATAATGAAAACTTTCTGAGACAAATTGCTATAAACAATAGCAAAAGAGTTTAATGCAGGAGAAAACCAGAAAGAGTAGACTGTGCAAATTTGAATAAATTTGTTGGGTCAGTGTTTGATCTTTTGACAAGATACCCCAGCTCATTGCAGATCAGATACTGCTCACTGTTGTCACTGCTTTATAATGCATCATAACACATTGCTTTTCTGAAAATTCTCTTCCCTTTGTTAAATATATCAGAAATTCATCTCACATTTAAGCTACATGGACTTCTCATTACCTTCAGGGAGCTAGCACACTTTGCAGGTTCAGAGAAATTCCTGAAAGCACAATGCTGAGGATGTTAGGATCCATAACAAAGCTTGCTGTGCGTGTTTCTTACTTCAGTGATACCTTGAAATGTACAGCAGCTATGTAAGTTCAGGGAGCTGAATAAGACTCATGAAACATAATTGTCTCAAACACAGGTGCAGCAAAACTCATTATTTCAATGGGGAGTGTTTTCATGTTTGAAAGTTAACCCTGTGCTAGAGTTGCTGGGCTAGGGCTTTTAAGGATACACTGGTTACATAAAGAATGACTTGCATTAACATTAATATGTTAGTAGTTGACAGAGCAAATTATTGCCAACGATTTTGTGTATATTATTTTTAAAACTGTGGAGTTAGAGATCAGTTTTAGATATTATAAATGCCCCTGCAGAACTAAAACAAAAGCTTTTATTAAATAACAAGGAGGCTGGCAGGGGAGGAGAGAGAAAGCTGAGTATGGTATCATGATTACAAACCTTATTCTCAAGGCTGTATTAACTTCATCATTTAGATCTGTTTGCTTTTTTATTTGTCTGATTAGTTTTTCATTAGAAAAAACTAGATAGGTGATTTTTTGAAGATTAATTTTGGAATACATTACAAAAAGACTCATTGAATAATTGACATTTCAATTTCATGAAACAGAAGTTTATAAAATACTGTTTGCTTATTTCCAGAAACCAAGATTCTAGATTACTTTTTATTAAGCTTAGTTGAATTAGAATCAGACTGGGGAAGTACAACCACAGACAGAGGTTTAATTCTTTTCCTTTACATATACCCATTTTAAATATTATTCAATTTTCACCATACAGCTGCCCAGGCCAATGGCCACTAATATGTAAATTTCAAGCATTAAGTTGAATACCTTGCTGAATGAGGTCCATTTTCAGGGCACACATTACTGTGAAATGGCTTTATTCCACATTACTCACAGGATAGTTCTAATAATAATAATAATTTTTCACAGATGGACTATTTTTCTTCCACTCAAGTAACTTAAAATATAGAGGAAACATGAGCTGATAAAATTCCTTCAATTTATTGGTAGTAATTAATATTACTTATAGTCTTTAGGAATTTTAATGTGGGAGAGGAGAGCAGATTACAACAAAGTTTCTAGTTAGGTAAAAGAAAAATGAATGGAAAGTGGGATAGACTTCTGCAGATTATCCATTCTGTTTCTGCAAAATAAGATCCTATATTTTTTTTTTTTTAAGGAAAGTAAATAATATGTAAACCTCAGTGTTCAGTATCCAAAGTAAATTTTCTATAGCTGCATGATCACAATTAATATTGAATAACTACTCATAGCTTCTTTTATAGTATAAATCAACTGAAAGTCAGCTTTATAAAAATTGCTTTTAGATTTAAATATTTTCAAAGTACCAGAGAGGACATTAGCTATAAAACTGGGTGTACAAATTAGAAGTTTTTACAGTTCTTACAATCCTGTCCATTGCTCTGCAGCAGAATCAGAAAGATCTGGAAATATTCCACTTGGAATTCTCAATTTAGTCATCTCACATTCTCCTCTAGTATGATAATGTGTGACATAAATGTTTTTAGACACAGTTTGTTACTGTCATGCTTCCCTCCAGCATGCAAACAAAGCCAAAATTATCTCTTGAAACCCTTGAAACACTTTATTTTGTAATTTATAATTATAGCCTCTAGTTAGCTGAATTGTTTGAGATTCTTTGTGGAAATTACTTAACTGTAATTTTTTTTAAAAAATAATTTGGATTTATGTTGTTTTTGAGGTAAATATTTACAATCTATTGAAGTTACAGCATAAAGCTATCCCAAAACCATTTCATTCTCTTATGTTGCCTTATTTTCTTTAAAAGCTTGTTTTCTTGGTAGTTGTACAGTAATGATATTTAATAATTTTCCCTCTTCTGTTAATGGCAATCTTTTGAAAACAAAAAAAAAAAAAAAAAAGGAAATAGCATTTTTTCTTTTCCTTATTTTTATTTTTTTAAGCATTCAATTTTTCCTGATCCAAGTCACACTCAAATATAGAAACATAGTGCTATGTTCTTTCCTGCTGCTAAATCAACAGAAGATGACTGGGTGCAGCATCTGCTCTCTTTCTTCTGGAGAGAAGCATAGCTTGCTCATGCAGATCTATAAACCAAACACCCAGACACTTCCAATGCCAAAACCCAGATCCAGAAGCACATCATAAGCTCCAGTCCCCATCTGACCCTGAACAGTACAATATCTGAGTGCTGAACCAAGAAGTAGTTCATATATTGAGAACAAGGTTTCAGATACAAATTTTTGTGGCTATCAGCACTGAAGGGTTTTGGCTATATGCATGTTTGGAGAAGAGAGTTATTTGGGGAAAACAGAATTTCATTTGTGTGGTAAACAGAATTTTTGGCATTTATTTCCCACAGTGCTAACTTAAACATTTCCTCTCTGTTACTTAGTCCGTGCCCTTTTCTGGCTTAGTATCAAACATTGTTAAAGGCTGTTTGTTTTCAAAAGAGTCTTTGAAGTGGCTATCTTCTAAAGAGCAGGCAAGGATATTTTTCTGTAACCTTTAAGAAGTAAATAGAGGGCTGTGATGATCACAGAGTGAAAAACATGGATGCAGATTTACAGAAAGTAATGCTTAAGTAAGTTATAAGAAATTGTATTTATTTATGATAATCCTACCTTGACAAAACAAATGCTAAGGATAATAGCAAAGTTTTTAGATATTGTGAGAAACAGCCCTTCCTGTTAAATTTGTGATTGAGAGCTTTGAAATGGCAGAGGGATAGGCAGTTTTGAATGTAACTTTGCTATCAGATATTCTGCATGCAGATAAAAATGGTAAAAATAAAAACATCTTTCCTCCTGTTTAGTTTAATAGAAATATCTTTAAGAAGTAACTATAGATCATTATGTTGACTTTACAGCAAAGGAGACATTACATTCTAATGAAAAATCTGCCATGAATCACTCATAATTTGCTCAATAAGAATTTACACATGGCTGCACTTTATTGTATTGAACAGAATGTAATCAGGCTTGATGACCTGTAAGTCCTCTTTTAGTTTAGGTATCTAAAAATATGATCTGCACTCAGCAAGGTCTCAGAATTAATTTTTTCATAAGGTGTTGGAATACAAAGCTCTGCAAAGCACAGTTCATACCCAGTCTCTAGACTGGAAGTACATTTTAACATTTATTCTCAGCTTTGTGCATAACTCTGATTTTCATTTTGTTCATGTCAAATCATAATGTCTTGTACTAGTGATTAAGGAGTGCAGACTGGAGCCAAAAGTTACAGAGATAAAAACACAAAATGTTTCTCTGAGGAAAATATTTTAATAATATTAAAAATAAAAAATGTATATCAATCACAGATGAACTGTTCAGTATGATACTTCAGCCATATACCAGATTCATTTCTAGAAGAATGTACTTTGGGATAAAATATTTTTTTCTGTTGAAAATGGCAAGCTGTTTTGAAAGTGCAAAGTGACACTCCTATCTCTGTTGTCAAAGACACCAGAGATCCTGGTACTTTTTATTACAGACTGAAAAAGAGTAAAATTAAACTTGTGCCCTTTTTTTGTATCGAGCATAACCTTAAGCCTCTGGCATTGTTAGAACCACTGCCAACTTTGCTAAAAGCAAAATATAAAAAGTAAAAATCTCCAAATTTAATTTTTCTCATGAGAAGTTTTTTTCCCTAGGATACCTAAACTGTCCTTTTACCAAGGCCCTTTATTTCTTTGCTTCCTATTTGAGATAAAGTCTAATGAGGCTGGACTCAGCTTTCCTCTTCTCTGAAATCTTAAATCCTTTTCTGCCTTGCCACAGCAATACATTCTGACTTGGTTAAGCAGCTGGACTGCTGTGACAGCGGGTTGCTGAGCTAGTGTGACCTCTTCCAGGGATTAAATACATACACCTGCTCAAATAAAGAGATATTCTCATGTCATTATAGAAGTGTAATTAAGGCTTAAGAAAAACAGGATGTAATACTTGTTTTGTACATCATATTTGTTAACAACAAAAAGTCATCATGGCCCCCTACCTTCAGCTGTGAGGAACCATATAAATCTAGGTAAAAGAGGAAAACTGAGCTTTGCTCAAGACCACTACTGTTGACCAAGGTGTAGTAGGATCTGCTTCTTCCTTATTTCAATGCTTGTTAATTTGCATTTATAATGCATGTTATCAATTAATTTAAATGTCTTAGTAATCTACAGATTGGCTAATGGCAATTTGATGGCTTTTTGATGGCATTTCATGTATTCTTCAACTTGGCTTATAGTATTCTGGCATGTAATCACATGCAAGGAAGCCCAAACATTATACCCCCTTTTAATTTTGTTCTAACTACTGTCATGGATTAGAAGGCATTTGTCATCTTTAATAAGAAAAAAAAAAGCATCATCAAATGAAAACAGAAGCTGGATAGCAAAGTAAGAACGGAAACTATACACAAGTAATAAAATTTCAGGGTTCTTAAAATAAAAATCTAATTGAAGTGTTATAAAATAAAGGTTCTTTCAGCTTTAACTAGATAATAACATAGTTACAATGATTTGATCAGTCTGATTTCAGATTAATATTTCCAGCATTCTCAAGAAGCAAAAAACCAGGAAGCAAACTTCTCTTTTATCTGTCAGTTTCACTTATTCATCCTTGAGCCAGAAAAAATGCTAATTACTGTTTATTTTTCAAGCTGAACATTAGCAGACATGTAAGCATCTAATTCTGGCCTACATTAATATACTTTTTATTCAGATTTGAAAATATTTCTGGTTGGAGATTTCTTGCCTTCCCCTGCTTACTTCTGTCTTCAGATACATATTTTTCACCTAATCTCTGTACTTAGTATTGTGGCCAAGGGGATTTGGGTAAGCCTAGGCACAGTAAGTTTTCCCAGACATTTTCTTCTATGTTGGTAATGCCACTTTTCATTCCCATTATTATGCCTTATTTAATAAGCCTCTAAGTGTATTCAAACACTTATTTCTTTATTTGCTGTATGAACATGTGCTAAAGACATATCACTGCTGTAAGCCCCTTTTATTCATCCTCCTGAAGAGGTGTAAACAATATCAGCAGTTGTTTTAAGGAAAAGGAAGTCTTCAATAATTGTTATGTCAAATCCAGCAAAGCAAAACCAGTTCTCTTCCGAGTATCAGTAAGAAATAGATTCCCCTCACCTAAACTTAAACATTTATCAGACAGATATTCATGTTGGAGTTCACTCTATATTGTAGTAAAAAGGAATAGACAATTTCAGGACACAAATCATCCAACTTGTTCTAGACGTTTTCTTGAGAATAAAATGATCCAGCTCTGAAATGATGTATTTTTCTCTGTTATAAAGAGAACATAGGCAATCTTGCTCACACATAAAATGTCTATATTTAGTTAAATAAATACCACTGAAGGTGTCTCTGGACCAGGCTTTCAAAGTGAGAACAGGAGTCTGAATGTCAGTGGAACTGTGATTTACTATTGCATCACCATTTCCATCATGGGTCTTTGCCATTGCAGTTGCATAACTCTTCAAACTAATTGGTGCAATGTCTAAAATATTTAGAGCCTGAACCTCTTGTGTCAATATAATATAATCAGTGTTAATGTAGGAAAAAAATATTGCCTCATTCATTGGTGTAACTTAAAAATGGTAAACAGAGAGTGGAAATATTCTTAACATGCTTAGTAGCTTCAGTAGTTTGGATAAATACCAATAAATAAAGTTGGTAGTTTGCACAAATATTATTGAAGTCAAATAAAGACAGTCTCAGCTGGGTGAATCCATCATGTCATTTACCTTGTTCAGAATTACAAAGTTTGCTTCAAGTAAAACAAAATACATGGAATGCTGATGGATGTACAGGGTTTTCTTAGAATCTGTGTACCATGAGTTATAACATGCAGTGTATTGAAAATGGGGGCCATTTTTGTACCTTTATTATGGTAATTTATTATGTGCCACAAAAGAGATTATCAAGGCTTTCTGTCTTTTAGCACATGGTCACAGTCTTACAATTGATAAACTGAGCTGTGCTGGCTAGGATTTCTCCTTATTTTCATATTAAAACCAAATATGGGTCACCTGCCTCACTGACACCAAGTAATTTCCCTTTTGCTGAGTAAACCTGCAGATCTAACTTCATTGGGTTTGCATAGCCACAAAGTCCTTTTCTACTTAAGTTACTTAAGGTACTTAAATGAGCCATAAACGGAGTTTCAGCTTCCTTGGCTGCTTTAACTGTTAAATAAAAAGTGCTTCCTTTGCGTTTTTTAATTCTGAGTAATTTTCATGTTCCTGCTTTAACCAATTCAGGTGAGAGCACCCTGAGAACAATTGAGGATATAGTGTTGTCTGGACTTACTATCAGAAAAGAGTTTTTTGTGTGCACCTTCCCAATAATTATGCTGGCACCCCTCAGTCAGTACCTGATTAGAAATGCAGATGTGACTAGCCAATGTGTACATTTCCAATGTTCCCTGTTCTCCAACAGCAAGGATGTGACCAAAGTAAAGCTATTGGCATTTACAGAGTCCAGAGCTTCTGTCCCTAGCTCTTGATTGCCTCAGCTTTTCCCTGCCTTGCCTTGATTACTTCTTCTGCCTAGTCTGCAAGTGAATCCAGCTTGTGTCTCGGCACACAGAGCCAAGCCTTTGTCCTGTAGCTTTAGCACTCATCAAGGGTCCACCAAGAGCCCTATCACTGACCAGTGTCCCCTGCCAGCAGTCACCACTCTGATTTGGGAACTCGGCTGCATCTGATATACACCTGTAGTGACAATCCTGCTCACCTGTGACATGGTGCTCCTGGGCCTGTGTTCTGCCTCAGTCTTGAAGGGAAACTGCTGAAAGTATTGAGGGAGAGCTTTCTTAGTGTTGTGCAATGATGAAGTTTGATGGTGGACATCTGCTGTGCCCAAAGGCTTTTTAGGGTCCCTTTCTTATCCTGGAAAGAAAACAGCAGTGCTTCTGGTAGGTTTTTTGTTTGTTTATTTGTTTGTTTTTTCTTACCTATTTTTTCTGCACTGTTCTGGACAGACAGAACTGCATTAGTCTGGAATTACAAAATCACTTGACTGTTTCTAATTTATTTTTTTTTACTGGAATCTTTAGAAATTTCCTATTGGAACACATTTCTTTCTAATACTGGAGGCTGCTTTGGGAAGCAATTTGGTTTACTTACCCTTTGCTTATTTCCTTCTTGTGCATCTCCAAAGTCCTTGTCTGGGAAAACAAAAACCAAGCAAAAGAAAAACGTGAAATAAAAAATATTTTAGAAATATTAAAAAATAAAAACCTGCTACCTTTGTTTGACAACAGCTATCTCTGTGTACCATCCAGGTTTGTGCTGCAGGTTTTTATTCAGGCTTTGCTTTGTACAGGAATGTCTCTTTATGAATCTACGGTATTTTAAGATAATTACCTTTTGTTTGTCCTAAAGGAATATTTGGGAATTGTGTCTTTAGTTCATTAAAATAAATGTGTCCTGATAAATAGAAATTAAATATGTCATGTCTTGAAATGCTCCCTTTCAGCTTACATCTGCTTTCTTTTGGGTGAAACTACGTAACGCAAGATGTGCTGTGGGATTACCTGACTTGAGGGAGTTTAAATCCAGTTTACATTGAAGATGTATCTCCTCTTCTTCTTGATGTTTCTCTATTTATTTATATTTCCACGTCTCTGTGTGTGTTTAATCAAAAATAGCAACACTCAGGTATAGAGTACAAATATTCAGTAGCTGATTAGTGCAGTATTTAAACAGAAAGTTCTGCCAGTAAATATCTGTGATGCTCTCAGCAGGAACCAGACAACTGGAATCACTGATAGGAGTCAAGAGAAAAAGTGCAGTTAATAATTTGTAGATATTTACACCTTTGCTGGTTTCTTTCACGTTACAAAGGCATTAGTGAAAGTGACAGAAACGAGTTATGAGCCATTTACTTGGGCTATCTGGAGGGATTTAATCTCACTTGGGTCATGGAGTTGAATTTTCTGGGAATTGGTGCTACCGTGATAGGCTGTATCTGAAGGCCTGGAGTGCAGAGATAAGACTTTAAGTCCAGCTGGAATTAGAAGCAATAGAATTAACTGGATTGTAATGCTGTAAACCTTTTGGTTCAGATCCTGAAATGCCTCTGGATGGTAGTTCAAATCTCTTCCAGATGGAGGTTTGGCTCTGGGACCTATACTCAAGGCAAACATTCGCAATGTCAAGGACTTTTTTTAGGAGCATGCACAGTGAAATCAGCCTTATGTGGCTCAGCATGCTTGTTGTTGTTGTTGTTCAGTCCTACGGTTTCCTTAATAGGGTGGGGAGGATGGTTTACTTGTTTCAAAAGGCAATTTTCCACTTCACTGACACTCACATGCATGTTTGTAGTTATTTCTTTTAAAGGAAGGCTAGGAAAGTGTTTGAAAGGTCATTGCTTTTATAACAAATGAGACAAGGCTGAATATAGCTGACATATGCATATCAATATGAGATAATGGAGATTGCTATAATGGAAAATATAAGACATCTATAAATGAGCTATTAAGGGCTGGAGATTTTGTTGTGTTTTTCTTTTTTTGTTATTGCTGCTGTTGTTTTCCCTCCCACCTTGAGAAGGCTTTCTAGGGAAATGCTTTAAAATAGTGGATACACGGACACTAACCAATATATGTGTATTTTTTGTAATGCAGTTATTTTCTGTGATCATACAGCATAATTAGACAAAAGTGACAATGCATGAGTTGATAGATTAATTCTATGCTTACATTAAAGACAAGAAGTTAATTGCAAACCATGATTGTAAAAGACAGTTTGTTTTTCTGAGGAGGCAGTTTCCCCTAATGTAATGGAAAATACAATCTCTAAGTCTGTTAAAGAGAAATAAAATTAAAAATTAAAGTACCAGAGAACACTGATTAAGGGGTTTTTTTTTAAGATCTGAATAGAGAACAAATCCTTCTTCCAATTTCATTGGAAAATACAATTTTATGACAAAAGCCAGGAAGACAGCTTCAAACTTTCATTGCTGTAATAACTTTTATTTCTAAACCAATGCTCTTATTAATATTTTTTTAGTTTAATGCTAAGTTATAAGTTCTGCTAAATTTAAGTGAAAATTTCTCAATAGCTCCAAGGCAATATGAAGAAAATTAGTATATTATGGATTTAGAAAATAGTGGGCCAGGAGAGAAAGTCTCATTCCTACAGCCACTCAGTAGGCAAGTGAGAACTCTGAACAGAAACCTCTTTTTTCAAATCCCAACTATTCCTGTTAGATATTGGACTACAAACACTTTTCTCCAACACAATTATTTGATTACTACAAAACTGCAGTCTTCTCTTTCCTGTTTGTAATAGGATTTTCTTCTTTGCTTTTGGTACCCTTTATCTCAGAGGAGTTATACCCAATGGGAATTTGTCCAGTACAGCACACGGACATTTGCACAGTGTAATTAAATGATTGTGAATTGTTATCATGCATAAATGTCCATCTATAGTCCATGTGGTGGGAGAAACAATGCTCTAGAGAATAAAGCTTATTTTTAAAAGTTTTCTGCCTCTGGGAGCTTGAAAAAATTTAACAGGAAGGCGCTCAGAAACTAGAGAGCATGAGTGTGTATTCTTTATTTCGCTTAAATTCTAAGGTGTGCATTATTTTTTATTTGCTTTTCTTTTTCTTTGTCAAATCTAAATGTATTGTCTAAATGCACAGTAACTTCAGATTTTTCTGGTTGTTGTTTTCATCACTGTGAAAAATTGTAGAAATTGTATAAAAGGGAAAGCTTGTGATCTATTAATTTGGAAATTGTTCAATTGAACATCAATTGAATTGATGGAAGAATATTGGCATGAATTAAAAGGAGGGCAGCATAACACTGATGTTTAAAATAGCACTCTTGTTCATGTATATTAGAGTTTTTTATTTATTATGTACTATTTTCCTGATTTTTGACTCTTTCTGGCATTCCTCATTGGTGAAGTTACGAAAAGAGACATTAGATCTCTTAGATTAGATTAGTTTTTTAATTTTTTTGCTCCCGATATGTCCCATCCCCCTAAAAGACTCCAACTTTGTGTGGCATCCTTTTGGTAGCTTTTTTAAAAATTCTGGGTATAAAGAAGTAAAATACTTTGTAACTTGAGGGATGAAGGTAAAAATGTTGTATGAAGATGATGAATTACTTTATTTCCCTCTTGTCCTAAGGAAATTCAATGTATTTGACCCTTTTGGTTTTCATCAGAGTTGTTCCCTCTGTAGTATCTGGTATCAATTTTTTGCAACAGGGAGATAATCCACTAAGATTTCTAGTGTACAGAGTGGGCTTATAAAGGTGATGGGTCTTTGTGAATTCTTCTATCTCTGTGAAGAGAAGGCACTGCCTTAAATTACAATTATCTTGTTTACAGAGTTGCAGTTCTGGGCTATTAGTTGCTCTGGAGATGTTTGTTCACACCAGACCAAAACTTCAAATAAAGATGAACAGCTCATGACTGATACAGGGACTGAGTCATAGGGAAATATGTGAGACCTGGAATAGAGGAACAGAACTATAAAGAATAGTTGTGCTAGTGTGTGTGTGTGTAGATGTGTATAAGAGACAGTAGGGAAATATGTGAGACCTGGAATAGAGGAACAGAACTATAAAGAATAGTTGTGCTAGTGTGTGTGTGTGTGTGTTTGTGTATTTGAGGAAGTTCTGCCTGGCTTAGTAATATATATTGTACTTCACACCTATCTTCTGATTATAAAGTGCCAGTTGTAGATCCTTTTCATTATCATAACTGAATTTGTTATAGCTAAGCCTGATGATGACAAATAAATAAAAAGTACTGATTAGGCCACTGCCATAGGCACTGAACTGTGAATTAATCATAATATTAATTCCAGTTAATCAATTTTATTTGTTGTCATGGTTTACATCGAGCCATAAGCCAAAGAAAACATCACAGTGATAGTTAAAATGTTATTATAAAATGCCAAACATTTAAATAATGTATCTGTTTTCTTTCCATGTGACAAAAGAGATACTGAATAAAAGGGAACTCTGTCTCCAGAATAAAATATGTTAAAGTCTGTGGAAATTTGAAATGACTGTCATGCCAGTGTGGAAGTACCCTGATTTTATGTCTGAGGGCCTACTCTTTTCTGAAATGATTATCATACTTGGTTTTACAGGTGGTCTTAGCCTGAAATGGATTCAGTAATTTGAATGCAAGTCATAACCTTTGTAAATGAAATACAGATATCTTGTCTACAAAACTAAAATCTTCTACTCAGGCTGTTCAGGATTCAGTGGAGATCTGAACTTCACTGTGAAATTAAATGATGTCTTGTGTAGCTTCTAGCTGATCTGTCCTGAATTACGCATTTCAAAATATCCTGATAGCAGTCACCTTTCAATATAACTTATTTCTATACTTTCTGATGCTTGTGAAGTGGCTTCCAATGTACCATCTGTGTCTCGAGAGTTAATCATTTTATAGCGGAGAGTATCCGACTCTGCTGTGTGGAAGGAAATCAAAGGCTAAACCTAGAAAAGCACAGGTGAGCCTGGAACAGGGTGGGTGTGGGGTGGAGTTATCCCAGTCATGTCCTGCTGTGCTGCCCTTTAAGCCTTGTGAGTGTCTCTTCAGAACACTGGAGCGCAGGAAAAGTCAATGCTTATGCCCCAAATTCCTCTTATTTAAGAAATTCAGCTCCTAGAATGATATAAATTATTCAGAGCAGGTATAAAGAAATGAGGCATTTCTCCAGTTTAATATCCTTCAAAGGCTTATCCGGCAAGACATCCACAGAGATCACCTTGTATGAACAAACTAGATGAAGTTCTTACAAAATTCAGGTGTTGGGACACCCTTTACTGTTATGCAGGGGCCTGAAGAGCTTCTGTTAGAAAATGGGAGAGTTAATTTCAAATGTCCCTTTAGCCTGAGTTCGTTCACCTTTTCAATGATTTTTATGAAAACCACAAAGATGGGCTTAACATATTTTCTGGTTGTGCCATTATATAGAAAATAAGTCAGGAATAATTCAAAATAATTCAAGATTCATGCACAGAGAGATGAAATGGTAAAAAAGACAGCTGTTTTTTAAAGCACTGCTTTAGGAGAAGAAAAAGTTGAGAAATTTGATACCAGATTATAGGAATATATCTCTGTATTAATAAAACATTGTGGTTTTATATATTTTGTGGTTATCCCACAAAAATGGTGTGGGGGCTGGAGCACCTCTTCTTGAAAGACAGGCTGAGAAAGCTGAGGTTCCTCGAGACTCCAGGGAGCCAGGGGTGTGGCTTTTCTGTGCTTAGAGGGGGCTTCTAAGAAGGATGTGGACAGACTTTCTAGTAGGGCCTGCTGTGGCAGGGCAAGGGTAATGGTTTTACCTGGAAGAGAGGGTACATTTAGACTGGAAATAAGGAAGTTGTTTCCCACAGCGTGGGTGGTGAGACACTGGAACAGGCTGTCAGAGAGGTGGTGGATGTTCCATCCCTGGAAACCTTCAAGGTCAGATTGGATGAGCCTCTGAGCAACCTCTTCTAGTTGAAGTTGTCCCTGTTTATTGCAGGGAGGTTGGAGTAGATGACCTTAAAAAATCCCTTGCAACCTAAAGAATGGCGTGATTGAGTGGTTTGGATCAACTCCTTCCAGCATATGCAGTATTTCATGGCAAAGGCAGGATCCTGAACTGCATGCTACAATCTTAATTCTTTAGCACTAGTTATGTTCTCATGTAAAATGCTTAAAGAATCATCTTTTCTCTTATGTGTGGTGGCAGGATCATGTTTTAGGGGAAAAAAACCCCTCTAAAAACACCATGGGTGCAAGGTAATCTTAAATGGTTCTCAAATGAATCTGAGCAATGCACTTATTGCAGGGTTGCTTGTATTTCTTAACAGCTAAAATAAAGATTTTTTTTGTTTGTGAATACATTGGTGCATATGTAAAGTTTACAGTAATTTTAGAGTTCAGGAAAAAAAAATCTAAGACAATATTTTTGTTTAGTTTCCCTTTTTAGAAAAAAAAAAGTCTTTGATATGCTATAACCTTTCCTTTTGGAACATTGAAGTATTCTTGCTGAAATTGATATAGTTTTGTCTTTCAGGGCTTCTGATTATGTGTAAAATCAAAAATGGATGATATAGCAATCTATTTTCCTCAGATACTGTAGTGTGTAATCTTGATTTTACAGTTTGATATACGAGCAGTAAGGGAAAAAATTGAACACCTTATGAAGCAAATCTCTTGCTAGATTGCTAAGGCCCTTTAGCTTTAGTGATTAGTTGAGAAATTTATTCTTATTAAAAATGCAAAATGGATTCTGGGATGGGGGCAGGGGGATTTTTGGTTTGTTTGGTGTTTTGGGCTTATTTTGGTTTTGTGGTTGGTTAGTTGGGGTTTTTTAAGATGTATGTCGTATCCTTGAGGTGGCTGTGTGTCTTTCCACAGGAATGGGAGACAGACCCTTTGGACAAAGTAAAAAGAGCAGAAATAAGGAAGCAGTAGATGACAGCTCAGAGAATGAAGGGGAGTGGCAGGACCATGGAGCTAAGGGCAATATCCATTGCATGTGGATTTACCATAGCCCTGGTAGTTGAATGGATTGTCGTCTCTGGATGTGGAGTCTAACAGTGCCTTCCACAAGTGCATCTTGGGCTGAGGGCTTCTCCAAGTATTGCCTACAGTGGAAGTTCTTTAGCTTTGTCTCTGTCAAAAGGTTTTTGCCTTTTCATCTTAGTAAAAAATAAAATAAATAAATAAAAAAGGTGAAAGTTTAATGATCTGACACGCAATTATTACATCTGGATTAAATTATTATTGTGGAATATTCATGAGGCTTGGGTTTTTATTTTACATCTTTGGTTTATTGCCTTTGTTTAACTTCAATTTATTATTCGTTTGAATTGAAAGGTGTCTAGTTGGCTTTATTAGGACTATGTTATCTCCAGACCTTGACTTGTATATTGGCTTATCTTAGATTTTTTATTTTTGTGTACTACTTCATTTAGTCCGTATATTTCCTATGCAGATGATGTATCCAATTTGCTGGACTGGAATAATCTTCTATGCCTAAAATATATGGAGCTGCTTAAATGTTTCTGTAGCTCAAAACTTTCAGATCAAATGGTATCATATTTGACATAGGTTTATTGTTGTAACTGGTAAAAAAATACCTTCACAAAGAAAACATTTCTTCACCTACTCTGTTCTAAGAGATTTGCCATAAGAAATCGAAATTTCAGTGTAATCCTGATTAATTATGAGTTCCAGAATCAGCAGCATGGTTTTGTAGTGGATTTGAAACATGTTTACTGAATGTTAATGCTGCCACCCACTTCTGGAGAGCCGAGGGACATGAGGGTTTGCTGCCTCATCCTGAGAGTGCTTCACCTATGAATGGCTGACACTCTTCTGCAGCTCCTCTGGGGCTCTCTGACATGTGGTTACTGATAATCTATGCTAATCACTTTTTCACAATTGTGCCAGGTCTGTCATTGCCCCAAGGGCTGTGCTCAGGCCCCAGCAGTGCCCTCTCACCCTGCATGGAGCTGGGTACCCACGGGTGCTGGGCTGCTCTTCCCTGCACAGAAAGTCCTGCGGGACAAAATCCATGTCCTGTGGGCAGCTGCCACTTCAGAAAAAGCTGGGGTACACAGTAAATTTTATCCAAGTTCTCCCAGTCTTTACAGTTTGTAACTGTTACTTAAGAAGGGAAAGTATGGGAACAGGAGGAGTGTTTTAGGTAGAGAAACAAAATGGCTTTTGCACTTTCTGATTCCAGCCAAAAGTCCTCAAAACATACTATTTTTTTGTATGTTGACAATCGTGGCTCAAATAACTGTGAGCACATCCCAGCTGGAAAGAGAACAGGGATGGGTCATAGAAGTTTTGATTTCTCCTGCCCTTCAGCTCCCTTTCCTCTGCCTGCTCCCCTGTGGAAGATGCCCTGAAAAGTCACCACAGCAGGAAGAGCAACTCAAGCCAGAGGGCTTCTGATGTCAGTGAGATCTGCTGGTGTTAACACTTGTAACTGTAGATTTTAGTTTATTTTTTAATGCTATAATTTCAATGGACACAGTAAGTTCATGGTATGTTTAGAGTATTGCAGGTGTTTTCTCCAGTTCTTTTCTTTTTTCAGCCTTGAAAAAGTATTTTATGCCGTCTAGATAGAGAGCATTTATAGATTAGAAATCATTAGTCTAACAGATGATTTGAATGAAGTTTGGTTGTTTGGTTTAGGAGGCTTTACATCCACTTCTTCTTATGGTTCTATGTCTCTCATTCAAGACCAAAGTTTAGAGCAGCAGCAGGACTACTTAGTTCAATTTTTCAGCTGCAGTTATATTTGAATTACCTTTATTCTCTTTTTTTTCCTTTTTACTGGGAAGGACCAACCAAAATACATTTTTAAAAGCACACTTTGAATAATTTTCTTTTGCTTATATAAGAAAGTGCTTGTGCTAGTAACACAATGCACACTTCAAAATATTATCAATGAAGAGATGACTCTGCAGACCTTTATCTTGGGTGACTTTTATGAGCCTTCATTATTTAGTTGAGATCCAGTAGGATGACTCTTGTAAATCTTTGTACTAAAAACAGTATAAAAGAAAAGAAAGACCAGAACTTATTAAAAGCATCTCATTCATGTGTTTTCTTTTCTTCTTTTTTTTTTTTTTTTTAATAAAGAAAGAAAGAAAGAAAAGGCAATGATCAATAAAACAACATGATTATTTTTACTATACTTACCTACATTTTTAGTTACAGATGTGATCCTCTCATGTTTCATTTTAAGTAACTATCATGCAGGAAATGTTCATAATTACACATCTGTGAGCAGTTCAGCTAATTGCCTGCTACTTAATTTTGGAAGAGTTATAACTATTGACATGGTACTGTCAATTTAATAATTAGGCTGGTCACTCTTACAGGAAAATTTCGTCTCTAAGATCCTACTATAAATCAGACCAGTAGGTTCAATCCCCACAAAGACTTAAAGCTTTGATTGACTTTTCTTCAGCCTTGCTTCTCATATAAATAAAGCTATCCATGTGCTTTATTGATTTGGTCTAATAACCAAAGTCAGTAATAAGAGAAGCATTCCTTCTGATGGATTCTTTAATATGCTGTTTAGACTGAGCAGTTAGCTCCAGTCCTCCCATGCTTGTATTACAAACCTCTTTAAAATCAACCCCAAGACTCACTTAGTAGTCCTTTTCTATTTCATGCTCCCTCCTGTGTGGGAGATTCCATGTCAAAGTCAGTCCACAGTAAATTGCTTAGCTTTACCTGCAAAAATGTGTTCCCGTGTGCTGGCCAGTTTGTATCAGTCTCATCAGAAATATAAAAAAAAAAAAATAGCTTTGAAACAAAAATTAATCTCTCCCTGCTGGAAATGGTCTTTGTAGCAATCTGCATAAGTTGTAGGTAAACTTTAACTACCTATTCCTTTGTGTTAAGCTTTGTGGTTAAGCAGATGATTTTGGTCCTAAAAGTTGCCAATTTGACATTTTTTCCCTCCCATAGATTATCTACCATGATAAATGATCAAATGTTTTAAGTAGAACGTCTGTAAAAGGCTAGCAAGAACTTAATGGCTAATACAGGAGTAATCTCTTAAGTTATTTTTATCTTCCCTCTCTCATGAGGGATGCTGTTAGGCTGGGCTTTGGGAATTTGGAGAAATGCATTTTGTGATAGATTGGATGCCGTGGTTCAGTTTTGTCTAGGAAAAAATATAATAGCTATATGATATCTAAGCATTTAGTAGAAATCATAGAATAAGTTAGATTGGAGGGGACCTTAAAGATCATTTGGCCCTCTGCCATGGGCTAGGACACCTTGCACAAAACCAGGTTGCTCAGTGCCACTTACAATGTGCCTTGAACATTTCCAGGGATAGAGCATCCACAACTTCTTCGGGAAACCTGCTCCAGTGTCTCACCACCATCCTAGTAAGGAATTGTTTTCTCATACTGAATCTAAACCTACTCTCTTTTAGCTTGAAACCCCCTTGTCCTGTCACTACATGCTCTTGTAAAAGGTCCCCATCCATCTTTCCTGTAAGTTCCCTTAAGGTGGTGAAAGGTTGTATTTAGATCACACATTAATATTTACTTCTCCAGGCTGGAAAAAAACTCTTCCAGTCTTTTCTCATAGGAGAGATACATGCTTACCATTAGGATACATCTTGGTCCTTACTGTCTGGGAGGCAGAGCTGTCCACCTGTACTGGCATTGGAAGCAGTGAATTGTGCTAACTTGGTGTGGATACTGCTGTTAGAATGGCAAAAAGGAAATAAATTTTTATTAATAAGCCTTGTATTTTGGGAGGTTTTATCTGTCTTACTGTCTCAAGATGCTGAAATTATGCTGAGCATTCCCTCTACAATGTTTAGCTCTTCAAATACTCTCACACAGACAAATCAGTAGCCATAACTTTGCAGAGGAGCCTGAGTGTTTGCATGATTTGCATCAGATTTAACACTTTTCCTGTGTCCCATATGCTGATTTTTAAATTCTCTCAAGACTTTGAAATTATTTCTTACATTACTTTAAAAATCCTTCAGCAGTAATAGTTTTTTCTTGGTTGGGTCATTTGTTCAACATTTTAATGATTTATGTCTCTCGTGTAGATAGTAGCAGATACATGTGTTTTAATGATACTCTGCTACATATTGTTCACTAGAGGAAAATCCAAAGCAGGCAAAATACAAAGCATTGAACATATGGATAATTTCCTGCCTTTTAAGTGATTCAGTCTTTGATGAATCACTGTTTTCTATCGCTGACTTCTGGTTCTCACCTTTCCCTGACTTCACAGGTCAACAGTTCTGTCAGCAACCACATTTTAAATAATTTGTCATCCAAGATCTCTAGATGGTTTTTCTGATTTGGAGGGTTTGGGGTTTTTTTATTTATTTTTTAAGATGTTCTTGATGAAATTTTTTTGGGGTTTTGCAATACAAAATTAGATCTTTGCTACAGGATAAACAGGCACTGTAAAAAGACACAGTATTGCCCTTTGTAGTGGGCAGTACAATATACTAGCGGAATGTACACAGACTTCCAGTACTTCCCTCATACACTGAAAAAACACCTCAGTCCTCCCTGTTCTTCATATGCTGCATAAGAGTTTCACTTCAAGCTTAATATACCATTCACCAACTTTTTTTCCCCAAAAAGGGGAGGAACAACTGCCATATGCTCAAACCACAGCAGTTTCCGTACCTAGTTATTTGGGAAATACTCAGGTACATTTGATATGACTTTTTCTGTTTAGTGGTGTTCTATTTCTTTCTTTATTATGTCATTTTCCCATTTATACACCGGAAAAGTCTTCTCTGATATGTTTATTTTAATGCACAGCTTTCTCTGTGAGCCATTTGGCTGGGTACAAGAGGGGCAGTTGCTCTAATCTCGCAATCAGAAGGCTTTGTTCCTCTCACAGTATGTTCTTGATTAATGCGAAGTAATAATTACAAACACTAGAGCTTGCAGCGTTATAATACCACAAGTGATTGGCTGGCCTGCAGGTTGACAGGCTTTTCTTAGACTCAAGAAAGAATGATACAAAAATTGCATTTCAAAGTGTTTATCTTGCCAGAATTCCTAATTGTGTTTTGACTCAATTATAGCAATGACATTTAGTAGTACTGTCGCTAAAGAAACATTAACATTTTGGATGAACAGTGTTTTTCAAGGACAAATGTCTTTTCTTCTATTTTTGTTTTGAAGGTGGAAAACTAAAATTTTCAAACACACTAAATCTTTTGAAAATATGTTAGGTTACCATTAATAATAAAATATGGCCATGAAGAATGCCAAGAACAGATGCGGAAAAGGAGATTTTTCCTCTTACTAATTTAGAAAATGAGGTGTGAAATAGAGGCTCTCTGATTATTGTTTTATTACTTTTTTTTCCCTCCACTCATCAATGCCAAACAGGCTGAAACCCATTATATTCTGCCAGTCTATAATTCTTACTGGATCAATGCCTTCTTGTGCCTCAAGAACTTGATCAAACTTTTTCTAGAACAGAAAAAAAGAAACCAGTGTTGACTTAAAGCTGGGTCTGGTTAATGTTACCAAAGGAGTTAAATGCATCTGACTTTCTTATGGGTTTTATATCCATCATAAGAGTTAAAGTAAAAAAGTGACAAATACTGTGGGGGGTTTTATGAAGGAAAAAATAGGAAATGTTAGCTACAGTGTGAGTGAGCAGTTGATAGCTGCTGATAACATGAGACCATGCTCCTAGTTCCCTGTGTGTGTACTCTAACCTGCCTTTAGTGGAAGATGACATTTTTATTTAAATAGCGCACTGCTTTGTGTGCAAAGTACTCTTGTGTGCTTGAGAAATGTCATGAGGATATGATTGCAGAGAGGGAGAGCACTATAAGTTCATACCAAGCCATGTAGCACATTAGCTTTCCTTTGGAAATAAGAACTTAAAGATGACTGCAAAATTTCTATTATTGTTGTTACTGTTAATAAATAAAATACATTTCTCATACTAAGCATATTTGGACCTGATAGAGTGCTACCTGTAGTGGTTAAATTCTAATGGTAGTCAACATTGTATCAATACATCTCTTTTTGGTTTCTTTTAAAAAAAAAAACATTTTCCTAGAAGCTCAACCTTATAAATGATCCTGTGGATGTTTTGGGGTTTTGTTATAGCTTGAGAATTATTATCCCTTCTTACCTTTTTGTGATTATATACCCATACCTGCAAACTAATAAATACTTGGGAAGTTTT
Source organism: Parus major (assembly GCF_001522545.3). NCBI lineage: Eukaryota > Metazoa > Chordata > Aves > Passeriformes > Paridae > Parus > Parus major. The sequence continues at coordinate 37,171,060 of NC_031770.1, read as the reverse complement.
TACCTGAAGTAACTTCAGTGAAATAAAATATTAATTCCTCTAAGAAGTCTAGTTTGAAATATTTTCTTCTTATAAAATCAAGATAATTAGTACCAGAGCTGATAACATATTGTGTAGAACTGCTGCTACACACTCTTTTAAATTATCTTGGTGTGTCTATTTTTTTGTGTATATGCTGGCGTAGCATCATTAACTTTGAGACTCTCCTATTAATCACACAAGGATAAAGAAACAGGAATCATCATTGTCCTGTGTTACCAGTACCAGATTAAAAAAAAAATTTAAAGGCTTTTCTTGGGGTATGAGTAAATACGTTTCTGGGGCTTTTTTTATTCAAATGAAATAATAATCCCCATTCCTTTCTTAGATCCCAAGTTTTATAAAGCACACTTGCTTCTTATTTCTCATCCTTTATTTTTAGTATCATCTTCCCAAATAGAAATCATGTAAGGATTATCCAAAGCTAGAAAAAAAACCAACCAAAAAACTGTTGAATTCTTCTAATTTGAAAAATATATTTTAATAAATGTATGTTAATAAATATGAATTTGCAGGAAGAGGGATAGATGTTAATCAAATATTAACTTGTAAGTCTTGGTTGTGTTCAACAAGTCAGTGAGTTAGATGTTATTCTTATGGATTAAAAGTCCAGGCCTCAAAAGAGGAGAAAATATTACTCCCTTTAACAGCTGTGTAACCAGGTAATGATAGCAAGCCTAACATGCTGGGGAAAAGCAAAATCCTGAAGTGTAGGAAAAACTGTCATAATGGGATCATTAAATTGCTTGAATGTAAATTATGTAAGTATCATGTCAAGTCATGATCCCAGGACTAAACTTCTGAATACTGTCAGGTTATGTTATAGAAAAGTTGATCAAAGAACTGAGGACAGGAGGACCTAAGGGGGACCTGGTTTATAATGTTATTAATGAAGATTTGGTCTTTAACAGTGATAACTGAACTACTAGAAAGCAAAAAAAAAAACCAAAAAACACAAAAAACCCCTGTAATTCCAGAATCTTAAATATAGAAATGCAATTACTCGGGCAAAAACCCTGAAGTTTCTTAACTGCAAACAGCAGAAAAAACTGTTGCTGAGTCCATTTAAACTATAGCAGGAGCAGAAAGTGTACAGGTCCATTAGGTGATTGCCATAGACTTGGAGAGTGAGAGGTGTAGCTGGTTGATCTGTGGAAACAAACAGATGGGTTCAGTATGGAGGCACCTCGAAAGTACTCCCTAGAAGCCTCTCTGTGGACCTTAGGTTGCACATTTCAATTGCTGTTGAAATGGCAGATAAAATTCAATGTATGTCACTGTTAAGTGATGTGCACTGGGAAAAAAAAACCTCCAGATTTTATATATGTGAGATGGATTTTGAGATAGATGTTTTATGTAGAAATGATATCTAGGGGCTCTGACAGATGACTCCACCAAAATGCTTCCTTGGTGCTTATTAACTATCAGCAAAGTAAATTACATTTTAATAAGTATTTAGGAGGACTTGAACAAATTCTTAGACACCATCTTCCTATTCACTGGTCCAACACATAAGTCATGTCCACTGTGTGATGTCCCTCATATTCTAAAATGATAGAGTTGGAAGAGCAGTTAAGAGATGAAAAGTAAAAGATAAGGAACAGCATTGATAAATATGATAAATGTGAGGGTAGATTACTTTCTTTCCTGAAAAGTAAACTATTGTGGAAGGAATACTAGAGGCCTGTACAATCTTTGGTGACATGGGGAAAATAAATAAATGGGGGGTATTAAAGAAAAAATTTTGACATACTGAGTTGAAAGCAATTAAAAGGCGGTAGGTCTTTGTGCTGCATTTCAAGGTGGCCTTACTGTTCTTCCTGCAAAATTTCTGGAATGCTAAAATTTCATGACAGGTCAAAAACTCACTGAAATTGTTGATGGCAAACTTTATTTTTCAAATGTTTTAAATCATAAATTAAAGGTGGTTCCCCATCTCACCCCCAGTATCAAGTATTATCACTTGATACTAACTCCACTGCAGCTGTGTTCACCCAAGGACTCAAAACTATGATATGTCACCCTTGTGTCTGCCTGCAATTAAACTTAGACATGTTAAAGCTCTTTTCTCTACCTACCTCAAATGCCAGCACTCAGCTCGGTGACACTAGAGAGTGGAGCTCAGTGAAGACCAACTTGTTTTATTCAACTTTCCAGAAAGGCTGGATCAACATTTTACAATTAAATTCACTCTACTGAGATAACTCTAAAATCATTTCAGCTGCTCGCACACAATGCTGAAGAAGTGCCTCATACAGAATTAAAAGGAGATGGATCTAGACATGACACTGGATTACTTTGTAATTCAACTGTGTTTTAAGTAGGCACTAATTTCACTAATGTGGTTAACATCTTGACTGCTATAATTTCTCTTCTGGGTAAAGATTTTCTGCTATTTCCTGGGCACTGATTCTGTCCCAAACACCGAGTAATCCAAGTACCAAATGTTTTGATACCTTAGTTGTTTATTTCTGCTATGTATGTGGGTACTTGTACGCTTTGTATCTATTGCTCAGACTAACATTATTTTCTGTAAATTAAATATTAATTGGGGTGAAATTAATATAAAAAGGAAATGTCAATATGAGCATCAATTAATTTTTTGTGATGCAAAATATTTTTGTAGATGTTCATGGATATGCTATATATATAAATTTTCTTCTTTGATAGATCATCCTGTTAATCACACTATTTTGCAGTTGTAAAATATTGATGATTTGCAATCTTTCCTTTTTTTCTGTTTTGTAATATAAGTGAAATGTGTATATTCAAAACGTCATTGTAAATTTTGATAAGGATTTTCTGACAGTTATTTTCTGGGCTTTTAAATGGTTTGTTATGGGAGGGTTAGGGAATTTTTAGGTTTCTTTAATAATATCTGATAAATATTGAAGTTAATATCCAGAAATCTAATAACAATTCCCACTTAACGTTTTCATTATGTTGTATTACAGTTAAGGAAAGGTTTTATCTAGAGCAAATAAATCTATTTATAGTTTTTCTAATTGTATATTGTACTTCCAACTGTTATCTTTTTTCCCTTTTTCCCCTTAAGTCAGCTTCAGGCCCATGTGTAAACTGTTAAACTAGACAATGAGTCTTTGTACATTTTTAATTGTGATGAACTTAGTCCCTGTCTTTAGCTGAGAAAATGTGACCTACTATTGGTGCCTGTTTACAACACTGACCTCAGGGTGGAGGGACC
>NC_031770.1:36481765-36496848 GCF_001522545.3 Parus major | reverse complement strand
CATTTTACCATGCCCTGTAGACTAGAACTTGGCCAGCGCAGGGTAAATAAAATCTGGACCAATACCTGAAGCACCTGCAATCCAAAAGGGAGCTCCTCACCCTGTTGCAGTGGAGGTGACAGTAACCCCTGTTTTTACCCAGTCTGGTACTTCTCAGAGAATTGCATGGTGGGGCAGGAGGGGTGGGCTTTATACTGCAGTTTACAGGGGGGAGCCAGGTCAGAAACTGGGTCTTAGATGTGGTGGGACTCTTACAAAGCCACTCCAGTGTGCAAAGCTGGTTCTTCTTACATGACAAATACTACACAATCTATCCTAGAGTTAGCGCAGGAGCTCAGAGGGTCTGTCCAGAGCTAGCTGGCAGTTTTGCCATCCAGGAGACAGAACAAGTAATAAACTGTGGTAGGTGGAGAAGTGGTGTCTCCACATGGACAGACTGGACAAAAAGGCTGGGGTTGGGAGGCATGGGAGTGCAGATAGGAAGAGCAGGCCTTGGGCATCCACTCACCCTCCTGCCCCTGCTGTTCCACCAGCACCCTCCATTTTCTTCCTAGCCTCAAACTTTTCTAACCTCTGAGCTAACATGGCTCCTGGCTCTAGCAAAGGCTGGGTGTATTTATTGTGTTGTGATATTTTTAACATTCTGTGACTTCATGCTAGACACAAGGGGTTTTTGTAAAATGGATTTTAAACCTTTTTTGTAGGAATGTTTAAATCCAAAGCTGTCTCTGAACTGGTTGTGTTACACCTGAATGTCAGTAAAGCTATTCCAGTTTCATACACATGGTGTCATGTTTCATTTTTATTCTTTTATCTGTTTCAGTAAGATCTGAGGCCTCTGGTCTGGCCAGACTGCCCTCCTGGAGATTTCACAGTATCCCTTCTTCCAGCTACCAAAAAGGGAGCACCTTTGCTGATGGTCTGTACACTGTCAGGGGATGAACCATTCCAGACTATATAGTTTAATTAGGTGAGGGGGAAATTGCATTTTTGAGGTATTCATTTGTGACTCACTGCTAGTTTATTTTAATTCTAGGTCCCAGCTTACAGCTTGAGGGATGTGTATTGTCAAAGCAAAACCCTAAGGCTATTCAAGGGTCCATCCCATAAGCATGTGAAGCAGTAGCACAGAGGTGGGTGGATGGATAGATGGATGGATAGATAGTTATGGATAGGTAGACAGTGATAATGGGTGACATGCACATACAGTATATACCTGGGTCTGCAGCATGGCATGGGATAGATTTGGGTTGGAGCCAGGATGCCAAGTGTACCTTCTCCCTACAGTGTATTCACCCTAACAGGATGTTTACACTCTAAGTAATTCTACCCCAAGGAAACTTTCATTCGACTTACTTAGCAGAATGTAGAACTAGACTGAAGTCTAGCACTATAGCATGGATTGACTTCAGCAACTGAGACACACCAGTACTCCCATTTTCAACTCATAACCACCATTTTCAACTTAACCACGTTGCTCAACGCCTCATCTAACCTGGCCTTGAACACTTCCAGTGATGGGGCATTTGCAGCTCTGGAAAACCTGTGACAACTTACCTCCACCTTCATTGTAAAAAATACCTGATGTTCAATATAAGTCTACCTTCTTCCAGTTCAAAACTGTTGACCTTTAGCCTGGCACTACAGACCCTTGGTAAAGTCTTTCTCCATGCCCCCTTTATATACTGAAAGGCCAGAATGGGGCCTCCTTGGACCTTTTTTGTTCTCCAGGCTGAACAATCACAGCTCTCTCTCAGTTTTTTCATAAGAGAGGTGTTCCAGTCCTCTAATAGTACAGCCTTTTCTCTACCATATTAACTATCCCAGAGCTGGTCTGAAACACCTGCAAAACAGCCGTGCCCTTATGCCAACTCATTAAACCTCACTGACCTGCTGTGAAGTTCTTTACTACACCGCCCCATCAGTCCTCCTCACTCATGGCATACCATGTAAAATAAATCCTGTTACCCATCCTTAGACCTGCTGCCACTTCTCCATGTATTATGGTTTTGGTTTCACAATTGTGAATGGCAAAGGACACAGCTTTTTTTTTAAAAAAAAACCAACTTTATTTTAGTGCATCTCCTCACTGAGGCTCATTACCAACAGAAAAATCCAAAGAGATTGGACTCTTGGCAAACCCCTCTCAAGCCTCCTGCCTATGGAAGAGGAATCCCCCATTGAGGCAGGTGCAGGAAGCCCAGAACAGCAGTGCAGGTTTCTGCTTTCCCAGCTACAGCCTGGTCACTCCATAGGCACAGAGTCCAGCTCATTGAGGAAGCGCTGACACTTTCCCATCAGGATCTTGATGGCTTCACTCACCAGCACATCTGGAGGTAAGATACCTGTCGACTCCACTGAAACTGCACAGAGACACAGACACAAGTCAGCACAGCCACGAGGCAGCCTCAGCCTCCAAGCACCTGGCTCCATGTTTCCATCCCTCAGCTTCCCTTACACCTCACTGCAACAAGCCAGATCTTCACAGCCAGAGAAGCAGCTACCTTTGCCAGCAGAAAGCACCAAGATTCAATCCCAAAGCAAGCAGTTACCCACTGCCTTTTGGATGTATGGATGCTGAGGGTGGGGAGAGGCACAGAGCCAGCCACACATGATGGCCAGTTGCTGCTTGTTCACACAAACCACATCAGGACTCTCTGGAAAATAGGGCACTTACAGATGTAATGGTTCCGTACTCTTGCCAGGCGCACGAGGTTTTTCAGACCCTCATGTCGGAAAACTTCTCTGCTGAATGTGTCCAGCCGTGCATTGGCTACTCTTGCCACCCTTTTTCCTAAAAGGAAGATGAAACAAGGTGGGCAAATTGCAGCAGGTCAGCCTTACGGTCACAGTACATGCTTAGCTCAAACAGGCACTCCCCGCTCACCAAAGGCAGGGAAGACACCAATATAAAGAATTAGCGTATACCCAACATGAAAATCCAACCTGGAAGAAAAACCCAGACACGAAGCCTACAGGCACCCCTGGAAGGACACAAGAAGTCTCCAGACTCAGCTGTGGAAAGAGCAAGCTCGCTCCCCAGTGTCACAACTGAACAGCGCTGGAAGCTGCAGTCAGCAGCTGCAGGGCTCTGTGGACAGGTATTCAATGCATTTCAGGGACATCCCCGTTCATCACCCAACACATCTGCACGTGGTAACCACTCATCCATAAAACCAGGCTCAGAAGAGCACGAACCACTGATCAGCAAGGCAACATCACAATGCGGTTTTGTCACTGCAAAGGTTTGGCTCCAACCTCCAATCAGTCTCTACTAAAGCTCGCAAGGAACTTAGCACAGGAAAAAAAGTACCATTGATATTCTGGATCTCAATGACCCCAGGGGAAAAGCACTTCTGTAATGTCTCAGCTGCCTCATCCTCAGTAGGCTGCAGGAGAGTAATGTCAGGAAGCAGTCGATAACTGGCTGTGGCCACAGGAGAAAACTTGGCATGATCCTTACCTGTATGAAGAGTTAAGAGTCAAGGATGAGAGCAGGCCTCAGGGAACAAGGATCCTGGGGCCTAAAGCTCCAGGAGAAAAGCCAATTCTCCACCTTCCCCATCACACCACAGTACCCTAGTCCAAGCACTCACGTTCCTTGTCCCGCTGCTCCAGGAGGCACAACTCACCTATACCCTTGACACAGTGCATAAGCACATCTATTTCCTGTCCGGGTCGCAACAGTGCAATGAGGATGTCATCGTGAACAGGTCGGAAGTCAGCATCTGGAAAAAGGTCCGTCTGATTCCCCAAGGGCACCCACGTCATGTGTTTACTGTACACTGCAAAGAGAAGCCACAAGCATCAGCCAGCTGCTGCCTCAAAGCAGGTCACTCACCTGTACAGGACTGGAGATAACAAAAAGTAAGTTTAGCAGAATGGAATCAACTTTCCCTGTGAGCACATAAGGCTGAGAAAATAGCCTAAGTCCTGTCTTCCAAGACCAAAAAGAAAAGCACCTAGTTTTAGGAGAAATCTCACCTTTATGATTGAAATATAGTTCATCAGGATCAGATGATTCCTTGGCAGCCTGAGGGTTTCGTTTGCATTTGATTTTCAGCTGAAACTGCAGAGTATCAATTTCAGTGCCTTCCTGATCTCCTGGGAAGAAGCACATGAAATAACACTTCTAGTCAGTTTACACGACCCCGATTTACTAGTTTGAGAGGAACCTTCAATATTTCTATTCTATCCAAGATTCTCACCTTGGTTTCTGTACTCAAAGAGCCGAGGGTCAGCTCGGATAGGGATGAGGCCCAACCGATGAGCCAGAATTTCATCCTGCACAATGGATGTGTTGTTGTACACAAAGACCTTCTCTACAGCCATCGTTGGCACCTCAGGGAGACAAGAGATCAAGTCAGCCTAAGACAATAGTTGAACTACAAGCCAAGACATTATCCAGCTTAAGTGTCCCTCCTCTCCCACAAGTACCTGCCATGCAGACTATTTTGAGTGGTATTTCTGCCAAATCAGGCTATGCAATATACCTTTACACCTCGTCTACTCCCATCCCCGTTTTTTTTAACAATCAATCAAAAGAGGTGAAGGGCAGTAGAAAGGGCTTTGAAGCATCCTCAACCTTTTAGTACTTGGCAGCATTATGTGGCTTCTTTTTGGTTGGTACCACAGCTGTGTCGAAAAGGCTGACCGGCAGACACTACCAGCAGCACCCCTAAGACCAGCAGGCGGTATCGCCCGTGCTGCTAAAGCCCCGATTCTCTTCGGGCTCCTGGCACACGTGCGGAACGAGCGTGTGCTTCTCTTCCAAAACCCGCAGCCGTCCGCAAGGGCTGACACAAGGCTGGACATTCCCCGCCCCCTGTCAAGGAAGTCTAATGCCGGCAGCCCAGGTGAGCACGCCCGGAGCGGCGGTACCTCGGCGAGCAGGATGCGGCGGAAGGCGTTGGCGATGGCGGCGTCGATGCCCACCATGTCGAACTCCAGGGTGTCCCCTTCCTCACGGATCACGTCCACGCGGAACGCCTGCGGGAGCCGCGCACCGAGGGTCACGCCGGCCGCGGGGCCCGACCCCGCACACCCACAGACAGCCCCGGCCGCCGGCGCCGCTCACCCACCTCCTCGAAGCGCCGCTGGTCCCAGGCGTCCTCGTAGCCGGGGTAGTTCCCGGGGAAGTCGGTGGTGTGGACCTGCGAGGAGAGGGCACAGGCGGGGCCGTGAGGGGGTGCGGGCAGGGGTCGCCCCCCGCCCCGCCGGGCTCGCTCACGTTGCGGACGCCGAACTCGCCCAGCACCACGCGGTCCCGCATCTCGTCCGCGCTCCGCCGCGCCGCCATGGGGGCGATGGGCGGCGCTCCCGGGCCCTGGGAGCCGCTGCCGGCCGCCGTCACATCCGGCTCCAGCCCATCCGGGCCAGCGCGGCGGGGCCGGGACGGGCACCATGGCCGCGCCGGGGGCGGCGGGCGGCGGCAGGAGCGGTGCCCCCGCCGCCGAATGGGGCGGCTTCGAGGACAACGTGCAGGTGGGGCCGGGCCGGGGGCGGCGGTGGGGCCGGGCCCGGGCCCAGCGGGTGCTGACACCGTGTCTGCCCCGGCGCAGGGTGGCGGCTCCGCCGTCATCGACATGGAGAACATGGACGACACGTCGGGCTCCAGCTTCGAGGACATGGGGGAGATGCACCAGCGCATGAAGGAGGAGGAGGAGGAGGAAGCGGAGGGCGAGGCGGGCGCCGGCGAGGAGGAGGACGGGGAGTTCCTGGGCATGAAGGGGCTGCGGGGACAGCTGGGCCGGCAGGTCGCTGACCAGGTGAGCGCTGTGTCCCGGCCGCCCCCGGCCCCGGGGTCCCTGCCTGCCCGCACGGCCGCTGCCCGCTCCCTTCTCTCCGCAGATGTGGCAGGTGGGGAAGAGACAAGCCTCCAGGGCCTTCAGCCTATACGCCAACATCGACATCCTCCGGCCCTACTTCGATGTAGAGCCCGTCCAAGTGCGAGCCAGGTGGGCAGCTCCCGGCGCGGGGAGGCAGCGGCTCCGTGCCTGCAGGACACATGGCCTGCAGGCTGTCAGCTCCGAGCGAGCAAGCTGGGCTGGGCTGGCAGCCCTGCAGGAAAACTCAGAGATGGGCAAACGCATTGTGTGTTGTCCCCCTCGTCTTAGTGAGGTTCCGTGGTTGGGCTGGTGGCCCTGTCTCCTGGCATTGCTGCTCAGGGCAGGAGAAAGGGCACTTTTCGTATTTGGCTGCCTTGTGTGGCTTCTGTTGGCTTTGTAACACAGTTGAGTCCAACAAGGCAAAATTTTGTGAGCATTTACGAAGAAAATTACCTTTCCTTCCTGCTGTTCTGTCAATGATCTCATCCCTGAGTGGAACCCTAAACATTTGCATTGAATCTGCCCCTACTCAGCAAAGTTAACTCACTGAAAATAAGGTTTTTCTTCTTTTCCTTTCCTTCTTGACTCACCCTTTAGAAAGAATCCTCTGTCCCTTAAGGCCTGTCAACACAATAGCAAACACTGGTAATGAATATGTGGGATCTTTTACTGACGAAGCATTTTGGTAACTATCCTGTTGTTCTTCCTGCTCCTGTTGTCATTCCCTGCTTTCCTGTGATGCAGACTGCTGGAGTCCATGATTCCTGTGAAGATGATTAATTTCCCACAGGTGAGTTCCCTTTTGCTGAATCAGACTCCATATCCAAGTGACTGTCCCACAGACATCTTGTGAAACTGTAACAATCCATGTTATTAAGGACTGAGTTTGCTAGGTGTTCTCCCTGAAAATGTTGGTGGCTCCTTTCCATGGCTGTTCCAAACCTCAGTGTGCTGTCCCCTAACCTCAGGTGATAACCTGGTGATAAACTCCATCCAGTGCACTTCTCACTCACATTGCCTGTGATATTCAGGGGCTGATGTGTGATATTCAGGGGCTCTAACCAATCTTTACCTCACCTGTCTCCTTCTGTAGAAGATTGCAGGCGAGCTGTACGGACCCCTCATGCTGGTTTTCACACTGGTGGCCATTCTTTTGCATGGAATGAAGACCTCAGACACCATCATTGTACGTCAAGTTTCATTGATAAGTGGTTTGACTGGGCTCTGGGTTGTAGTGACACTAGAAATGGAGAGGAAATCTTTTCTATAACTGAATAAGCATCTTGCTGAAAACCAGATTGATTTGAGGACGTTGGTTTGGGGGTGGGAGCAAGGATGTCCCAGAAAGTCTTGACACTGCTGCTGGGAGGGCTTGGAGTTTAGGTCCTGTGGCCCCCTGATTGCTGCTGGCCAGCTCTTTGATAATGCCTGCAAAGGATCTGGGACTCTCAGGGGTTTGGGTGCTGGCAGGCCACTCCTTTGAGTTCTCCTCATCCTGACATTGTCTCCACAGAGGGAAGGCACACTGATGGGGACAGCCATTGGCACCTGCTTCGGTTACTGGCTGGGCGTCTCATCTTTCATGTATTTCCTGGCGTATCTGTGCAATGCCCAAATCACGATGGTGCAGATGCTGTCACTGTTGGTATGTACTCATGGAGCTGCCCTGTGATGCACATTGGCTGCATGCTGTTCCAGAACAAGCTGTTCCCAAAGAGCAGGGAAAGTCTTTGTAAACTGCTGGTCCCAGGTAACTGCACTGGGACAGGCTGGAATTCCAGGATGTTCTTCTGACCTGCCCCATCCCAGGCACAGCGATAGTGCAAAGAGGCAGTTCCTTTGTGCAAGTCTTCTGCTTTGCACTTCCTGATTTGAGAACCTGGTGGTAAAAAGCCAGGAAACTCAAATTTCTCTGGGATTGGAGGATCTTTCCTCTGTTTCCCACATTGTCGCAGTCTCTGGCATGCCTGTGAATCCTTCAGACAGATTATCTGTGTGTGAGCTGCTGTTAAAGTTGTTCTGCTTGACTGTTTGGCAGTGAATGAGTGATTTGTGAGGCTTTGCCACAGTGAAGTGTTGCAGGAATAGGCTGTTTGTGCTCTTGATCAATGGCCCTTTGTGTGTGACTGGTGCTTGTAACATGGACATTTTTGTTTTGTCAGGGCTATGGTCTTTTTGGACACTGCATCACTCTCTTTGTCACCTATAATATCCACTTCCACTCCCTCTTCTACATCTTCTGGTTGGTTGTTGGTGGACTCTCTACACTACGAATGGTAAGGGACAGGCAGCCTGGGGTCCTTCTCTTACTGGGACAAAAAAAGGAAGTGTTGTTTGCTTTCTGTTCCTTGGCCTGGTGGTTCGTTTCACAGCCAGTCGAGCTGCTGAGTTACAGAACAGCCCGATGCTCCTGCACAATTTGGCCACTGGTGTGTGGAGGTGCAGCTTGGATTGATATCCTCACCCATTCTAACAGCTGCAGGAGGTTCATTTACTCCCTTACAGCTGCTGTGGAGAGCCATGACTGAGCATCCTGCACTCTTGGCAAGACTGGGCAAAGTTCACCTACACAAAACAGCATCAAATTAAATTCATTGGTAAAAACTGAGACAAAGACTCAGTGCAGCGTTTCTGCAGATTCTCACTGCTTGACCTGTTCTTCTGTGTGTTCCTGACTGCAGTGCCAGAGGCTCAGGTAGCAGCTGCCCTGTCTCTGATCACCTCCTCTCTCCTAGGTTGCTGTGCTGGTGTCACGCACCGTGGGACATACCCAGAGGCTCATCCTGTGTGGGACTCTTGCTGCTCTGCATATGCTTTTCCTGCTCTATCTGCACTTTGCTTATCACAAGGTGGTAGAAGGTAAGCAAGGGAGATATAAAGACATCCTGTTAGATCTGGGGGAAGAGAAGTTGTTTTTTTCTCTTTCTGAGAAGGTATGGGCAGTTTGAATCTGTCCTTTGGGCATCTGTGCCGGTTTCCAGCTCTAAAACGACCGCCACTAGCTTTTTTAGAAGCTGTTCAAGTAGGGCAGCAGGTACACATTGGAGTATTTACTGTGCACTGAGTTTTAGCACTTAAGACCCAATTTATGAGGAAGGACCCTTATTACTTCCCCACAAGTAAAGTGTAACAGCACTGACTGTTCTTGCATGCAGATGTCCAGCCCCTTCCTGAATATTGTTGAAGTAAGGTTGCTTTTCTCTGATCAGGAAATGTGCCATAAGTGTTTTTCCTTCTTTGTTTAACATCTTCTTTTACCTTGTGTTGTATAGCACAGATAGCAGAGGCTGTATCTTCCTCAGCTGGTACTATTAACCAGGCCATGCATGTTCAGGTCCTCCTTCCATGTCTCTTCTTGTTTCCTCCTAACAAAGTCTCAACCTCCTTAAAAAAGAAAAACAAAAACGAAAACAAAACTCTTCTCCCGCCCCATCTCTAAAGAGTTTCCAGATCCCTAAATATGCAATTCTGCAAATCTCTCTATAGAGTTTAGGCAGCCAGACCCATTTGTGATATTTCTGATAAATCTGCATAATTAGGGGTTATACATAGCATTACAAGTCCTTTTAGATATAAATCTTGTTCTTTCCTGAATCTGTTCTTATGGCAAATGTTCTGATCTGAAGCTTTTTGGCAGATGAAATAGAACAAAATATATTCCAAGCAATTTTCCTCAAGGCACTCTGAAACTGATTATCAATCTTAAGAGGGTAATTGACAGAGACTTGAGGACATTTGCATTGGTCTGTGTATTTCCTGCCAAGCATGGTCTGTTTGCATTGCAGTGACAAAAATTCCATATTGCAGCACAGCGGCAGCTCCTGATGTGAGTCTGTAAGTGTATCTCAGGATGAAAGAGAGTCTTGGTCTAAGAGCGAGATCTGTGCTGGGATGAAGTAGAAACAGGATTTTAGAAACTGCCAGAGCAACTTCTCTGGCAGTACCTGCATTCAGGTCAGATGGCAGGGGACTGGATCTGACACCCTCGAAGCAAAAGGATCTGTGTCCCTCTTGGAACATGCAGTTTTCCTGCCCCGAGCACAAGCTCTGATGTGTACCCTGTGGTCTCTGGACGGAAGTGTTTACTCCTGTTCAGTCTTTGGGGCTAGATGTCTCCTTCCACTCTCTGCAAGTGTTTCACCTGTTCTGGGCCCTGCCACCCTCAGTCACACCCTAGTCAGAGAGAAAAGCAAGAAGAAATGCGCCATGTGCTATCATCTGAGCTAACTCTTGCCTCTCTCCCTTTTTTTCTGTTCTGCAGGTATCCTGGACACACTGGAAGGACCCAACATGCCTCCCTTTCAGAGAGTTGCCCGAGACATTCCAGTTGTTTCCAATGCTATATTGAACACAACAGCCAAAGCCATTGCATTGACCCTGTAGTTTTACAGACTTGGACTTGCTTCCTTCACTACTTTTGGGGCTGCATAGGGCCACAGTAACCTGCTGCCTCTTAGGAACAGGACAGAACAGCAAGAAGACAACTTGGTTTTGTTTTCCTGGACCTGTCCTCTGCGTTACGGTTTTGGGCAGCTGAGTGGACTCAGCGGAGGTGAGTCACACCTCAGTGACTCAGAAGAGCTACACTCTTCCCCCATCCAGGTCTGGGCTGTCTTGAGTAGAGTGGTTCTGTTGCCTGCATGTTCAGCTGGGATTTCCCAGCACAGTTTGTTCCTTTGCCCTCTTTCCGCTTGCTGATGTAACTCCAGGAGTATCTGCCCTGTTCCTGTCCTGAAGAGGGAAGAATTAAATTGATGTTGGTGCTGAGTGACGTCTTTATGCTTGAGCCTGCTTGTGGTGGGAGCGTGGTGTTTGGGTCTCTGTGCCTTCATCTGTCCTGTCCTAGACTCAAAGCAGGATTCTTTGCAATTTTCTGCTGTCCTTCTTCAGATGTTCTGTGATACATGCCTTGTTTTGGGCACATTTTTCAAAGGCATAGTAGTTCAAAAGGCACAGGAACTTCACTTTCTCTGGCAATTTTCAGGAACAGCACAGTGTTTAACCACATGCTCTTTCTTGCCACGTTCTTTCTTCACTTGATCCAAGCTGCTGTCTCACCTCACCATCCCTTCTGCTCTATATGTCAGAAATGTATCTGTCCCCATGCTTTCACTGTACCTTTTTTTGCTGCCACCCTTCTGCCCATGTTGCTCTGTGGGACCTGAAGGCCAGCACGTCTGTGCAGGTCTTCAGTGGATATTTCTATTAGGAGGCCAGTTCAGCCCACCCTTGTGCTGCTGACCCTCATGCCTCCCAGCCATGGGACTGTCACCTCTGGGCAGGGGTGGCAGGAGTTATGTTCCCCAGACACCCATTCTGCTGTGTCTGAATGGCTTTTCAAGCTGAGTCTAGGCCTTTTTGTGAAAGGACTCCTGGGGCTTTGAGCATCTCTGGCAAACTTTTCTCTGGTGTTTCCATTTAACAAAGGGAGAGATAGCAGGGTGTATAATGGAAATAGAGTTGGCATATTAATCTCCAGTGTATTGGTGCAGGAAAGCTCCAGTAAGGATGGTAAGCAGAGCAGCCCAGTCTAGGCTTACCTGCACTCACAACTGAGTAGTTGAGCCTTCCTTCACTGCTCAGACTTCTACTGATCCACAAGTAGAAGTTTTTAGCTGGTAACTGGCTTTCATCTTTTCTGTCCCTGTAGTTCTGGATGTGTGGGGGAGAGGAGCCACCCCTCAGAGAAGCTCATCTTTAAACTCAGGCATTAAAAAAACCCAGGATATTGCTCTTCTTCCTTGGTGTGCCCACAAGTGCACAAGGCAGTATGTCAGAGCTGCACTCTTTGGTCCCTTGTTTATGTTAATGGGAGAGGATGCAGCTGTGGTGGATTCAGACTAGTGCCAAGGTGCAGTGAAAGAGAGGAAGATAGTGCCAGCTACTGTAATCAGGTTGGTCATCTGCTTCAGTTGAAAAAACTGTCACTGGACAGGATTTGATTATTTTCAGTCACAGACCTACTTTCCACTATTTACTTATTCCCGCATTCATAATTTTTTCCCCTTTCAAGAGTAAAAAGCTTCTCTGCTAACAATCACACGTGTGACAGGTTCCCTCACTCTCTCTCTCCCCTCCTGCCCCCTTCCTTGGGAAATATTTTAGCTGAAGAACACCACTCAGAGCAAGCTACTCGGGGGAATTGTTAATTATTTTTGCTAGTAGTCTCCAAGGGGTTTTTTTGGATCAATTGAACCACTTTCAGCTCCTAGAATTTCTATTACTTCAGGACTTGACAAAATGGAAGTGTTAGTTTGTAATGCTGCTTCTGCTATTTCCCTCTCTATATCTCCATGGGAGGTTTGTTTCCAATTTTCTCTGCCTGGTAGTCTAGGATGAATCTGTTTCTCTTGGTGCAAACTCTGGGAGTACTGGCAGGGGGTAAGTAAAAGAGAAAGAGACAATTGTCACTAGAGTAAGTTCAGCTGAGAAGAAAAAGTCATTCTGAACCAAACTCGTATCATTGCTGATCTAGGACACAATTGGAGAACAGCTGTGCTCCCTCCTGCACTGAGCCACTCAGCTGAACCAAAGGGGTGAAGCTGTGCCCTGTGTTTTCACTCAAAGCACAGAGGAAAGCCGTGAGCAAGCCCTTCATGCTTCCCCTGAGCAGCTTGTGTGTTGTGTCAGCTGGGGACATGATCAGGGTGACAACCAACCACCCTCTTGGAACCTGTGGGGCTTGCTCTGCTCCAGTTCTTCAGCCCTGATTAATTCACTGTGCAGCAGCAGCTGGAAGCTGAACTGTTTTTTATTGCCAGAAATTCAGTACTCGGCTGAGAGCTTCACCGTTGCCTTTCACTGACAGAGAAGGACACGTTTTTTCAGGGAAGTGCATGCATGCTGCAGTTCCAGGGAGCATTCTGAGCACACAGGCTTAATAAAGTCCTTGTGGGAGGGCATCTCTTGTTACCAGTCCTCTAGTTACCAGAACAAGCCTTACAAGCCTACCATGCAACACTATCTCTGCCTTTGTTTCCTGCCACAGCTCTTGAAGCAAATCTCAAATAATTTTCTTCCTTGCAGCAAATCTGAAATAACTTACTCATCATTTCCCCCTTTTGAGTAAAGGTAGCTCTGTGTAAGCCTCTCTTTATTAAATATGAAACAAACATATAAAGCCGTCAGATTAGAAAGAGAAAGCTGTATATTAAAGTTGAAAATTAATATTAAAGCATCTATGACCCCCTCCTCTCCTATGCAGTACCTGAGAGTCCAACTCTTCTTACAGTCTATTGTTGCACTAATGGTTACCTTAGTTGTGATTTTGGGTTACAGGTAGGCTCTTCTCCCATTTGTTTCCTTTCCTGTGTCTACTCACACTGTAGTAGTTATTAACCCACTGTTTTTCTCTGTTTATGTGTTAACTCTCAATGGCAACACTCTTTCTGCCCCCAGTAGGTAAAAAATAAATGACCTTCCTCATACCTGCTGGGTAACTGCACATGACAAGGAAGAAATACCTAGTTCTACACAAAATAGCATTACCAAAGTCCCCTCTGCATAGCCCTGCATTAGGTTTGGCGAGCCAAAGCTTTGGACCATTAGCTCCTGTGCCACTTTTTTCAAGGAACTGAGCATAAAGTAGGTGGGATACTTGTCTCCTCAATGTGCTCTGGCTCCTGACAACTGGAAGTGGAGAGGCACTAGGGCATCTTCATCAGTGTTTCAGGACTGCTGCTGTCAGTGGAAGTGGGACATGTCCCAAGGGCTCTCCTCCAAGCACCTCTCTCATAATAGTGTGTTTAAAAAAGCACGGGTTGAGTAGTGCCTGGGGGTAATTGAGAGGTGAGTCTGAGTGTAGCCTTCTAGTTGACCTGCATGCAGTAGCAGCAGCTGGGATTTTCTTGGCCACCCACTGCCCATAGCTCTGAAATCCAGTCTTCTGTCCCTCACCATCCTGCAATACGTAGGATCCCATTCTCACCTGGGTCTTTTAATGTGACCTTAGTGATGAGCTGCTCCTTTTCTGAAAGCCACAGTACCACAGCTGTACCACAGCTGGATGCTTGCAGCTGCTGCTCATATCGCAGCACAGATGAGTTGTGAGGCCAGTGGTCTGTTCTTGTGTATCTTGCAGGAACAGTATCAAGGTTATGCATCTCTGTGCAACAGTGAAAGAAAGAGGGGGGTGTAGGTACTCTAGAGAACAGTGATGGATTGATTACTCAAAGGCTGTGGTGATATCCACATTGGGAGTTTAAGCCAGTCTTAAAGTTGCTGTTCGCCTTACCTCATTCAGGGCCTAACATGAATCCTCAGCTCCATTTCAATAGAGGAGAACTGTTCCATATCCCCCTCCACATCCTATTTTTCTCTACTTTCCATCCACTCTCCTGGGCCCTGGCCTGCAAACCAAGCAGAGGAGCCTGGTTTTGTCCCAGTATTACCCACTGGGCTGGAATTCACTTGAGCACTGCTATATGCAGCAGCCAGATTAGTTACGTGCAGAAAGCTGCCTACTTAGGCGGTTTAACCTAATTTCCACATCACTGCCTTCCTTTTTCGGCTCAGTGAAGTTGAAAACGCAGGGGCCCTGCTTCCTATTTCTCTCCTAGTACAGGATTACTCAATGGGGAGAGAGGGGACAAATCCCAGTGATCCATACCTGTGAATTAGCAGGAGGTGGGGTGTGCCCTGCATACCTCAGGTCAGGCTGAGGGCACAGGCTGTGTGCTCAGGGATAAGGAAGTCTGTGGCCTTTCCCCAACCCTCCAACTTTCACCTCCAAGCAGCTGCCTCCAAGTACTGGCTCTTGCAAGCTCTGGGCCATGAGGAGCAGATCACACTGACCTCACCATTAAGTCATGGGGCGAGGATTCAGGTTTGGTAGGTTTAAGTATTAAACACCACTGAAGCCATGGAACACCACAGTTCCTCGGTCCAAGCACCCAGAGTGCGCCATGGCCCAATGGTTTGGGCCCCTTTCCCCAGATGGGAACGGGGCTGGCATGGAGCGCCTTTCCCAGGTGCTTCTTCCACCCTCCCTCCCCTCCTGTAGCCCCAGTGTCGGGGCAGGCCGGCCCTGGCCCCGTCACCTCCTCAGGGCAGCGGGCAGGTGCCAGCGGGCGCTGCCGTCGCCCCTCGGGGGCTTGGAATGGCGTCGGGGCCCAGGATGCCGGGCGGAATGCCGGTGTGGGATGAGGGACGCCGGACCCCCCCCACGCCTGCTCCTTGCCGCGGGGAGGCGCTGGCCGGGCGGGGAGGAGGGCTCGGAGCCGCGGCCGGGGGAAGGCGGGGCGGCCCGGCAGGTGC
>NC_031770.1:36423618-36481491 GCF_001522545.3 Parus major | reverse complement strand
CCCCCGGCGCCCGGGCGGCGCGGCCCCGGGATCGGCAGCGCTCCGTGCCGGGGGAAGATGCTGCCGGGGTCTATCCAGATCTCCGGGGAGACGCTGTCGGGGGCGGAGATCCGGGACATCTGCGAGAGCCTGCGGGAGAACTCGGTGCGGCTGCTGTCGCTGCGGGGCTGCCAGCTCTCCGAGCGGGACTTCGGGCACGTCTGCCGCGGGGTGGCCGAGTCCCGCTCCCTCGCGCAGCTCAACCTCAACCTGGGCATCGTCTCCAACATCAACCGCGTCAAGCAGCTGGCCGAGGCCCTGAAGACGAACCGCTCCGTTCAGTCCCTCTTGTGAGTACAGTGGGGCGGGGGCTGCCGAGGAGGCCCCGGCCCCCTCCCGGGCGGGGACGGCTCTTTCGGGGGTCTATCAGCCCGGGACCAGCCCCTGAATTTGAGTCTTGTCAGAGGGAAAATGCCCTTGACGCTGCAGAGGAAAAGCCCCTGCCCGTCACCTGGCTGGGAGGGAGCCCCCGCCGGCTGGGCACGGCCCTGCCTCTCAGTCCCGGTCCTCCCGCCCCTTCAACGCTGGCATCCCCTGCACCCCTCGTCCCGGCCGGGAGAGGAGGGCCACCGTAGCGGCCAGCCGACCCTAGCGACAGAGGCTTCCCAAATCTTTTTGCCCACTTGGGGTTAGTATTTGTCATCCACCTCATTTTATCTGCTTCTTCCTCCCCGTCAGGTTAGTTAGCCCCCAGGAAGAAGGCTCCGTAGTAATTTTCCCTTTTACCTGCACAGCCTCCATGGGAGTCCCCTGACAGATGCAGGCTTGGCCCTCCTCAACCCTGCTCTCTCCATCCACCCCTCGCTGGTGGCTCTGGATCTAGGAGACTGCATGCTGGGTGATGAAGGCATCAACCTTATCTGTGGGCTCCTGCCGCCTGATGGGGCCAAGTCTGGTAAGCACCAGGGGCTGTGGGCTGCTCAATGACTGGTGGAGCTTTCACATAGATCAGATGTATGCAGCACTAAATCCTCAGCCCTGGAGGAGGCGGACTCTATGGTTTGCCAGGGCTGAGGATTTCTTTCCCCTAACTTAAGAAAAGCAGATAAGCCAAGCAATAGATGAGTGGTTTCCTTGGACAGGTTTGGGCTTTCTGCTACTGATCTGTCCTTCTGGCAGTTTGGAGCTCAGGAACTAACAGGTTGCTTCTGGTTCATGTCCAGCAGCATTTGAAACTGGAGGAGACGACAGCTTGGACTTTGAATTCATTATTTTGCATTTGTGTGTTGATAATCATCATAGATAAATACATTGTGTGCCCCTACCTCAGCACTTAGATTATTATCAGTGGCTGGGAGTTGTCCCTGCTTGCAGGTGCAGTCCATGAGTATGTAGTTGCATGGTCACAGCCTTCATGCCAAGACTCCGGTCTTTGCAGGGAATGATCTTTGGTGGTGTGAGGCCAGTGACCCACTCAAGCTGAGATCTGGCGTGTGCTGAGATAATACCGCTCCTTTCTTCTGCCCCTCAAAGTGCTTTCCGCCTTTTCCTAGCACCTCCTTGTCTGTTTGCACGATACCACTGACGCTGTTTTCTCTGCTGGCCACCCCTCTCAGCAGGCTTCAGAGCCTACTGTCCCTGTTATCCTCTCTCCAGCCTGTCACCTCATGCAGCCTTCTTCGCCCAGTCAGTTGTCTCACACCCCCCTTAGTTTCCATTGTGTTTGCTATTTAGGATAAGCAGGATGCAGACTGGGAGAGCAGATAAATGGGGCAGTTGCAGCATGGTTAAATGAAGGGCCACAGCTGAAGGCAGTGAAATATTTCACTGATCACTGAAATATGTGGTGACAGTTGTCAGAGCAAACCAAGCCCTTAAGCCTTTCAGAATACAGGGGACACAACCCAAAGCTGTTCTGGTGAGCTGAACAAGTTCTGTGACTGCTTTGGGGACCCTAAGGCTCTGGTTTGGCTTCTCTCTCTCCTCCAGGCCTCAAAGAGCTAACACTGAGTGCCAACCCAGGCATCACAAGTAAAGGCTGGGGACGCCTAGCCATTGCAGTGGCTCACAGCTCACAGCTCCGTGTGCTGAACCTGGACTACAACCCCCTAGGTAAGCTGGGGGCCGGGGAGGAGGAGCACTCCTGCCTGTCAGCATTTGTATGATTTGCACCAGTGGGTGGCCAGGGACCAAGCTCTGGAAAGGCAGTAGAACATCAACAGTAGGATGGGGCAGTTCCTTGCAGAGGTGCCCTCTGTTTCCCAGCAGCAAGTTCACCCTGCCAGGCACCTTCAGCTGCAGGGAAAGCCACACTCAATGCTCTGCTTGTGTGAGGTGGCCACGTGCCCTGCGGGGAGATGCAAAAAGGAGGCTGTGCCTTGCCCACTCCACCGACTTTGTCGTCACATTTGACCCTCCATGTATCCCTTCTTCCTGAAGCCCTGGGCGCTGAAGCTGGCTTGGCAGATGCAGTATGTCCCCGCGCTCCCCCCTTCATCTTCCTGGAGGAGCAGGGAGGAGGAGGAGGAGAGCCTGGCACTCGTTGCCATGGAAACAAACTCTCTCTCCTGCTCTGCTGCAAGGTGGTGAGGAGGAGATCGGGCTGTGCCTCTCTGAGCATCAGGATGACACTCCCCTCCTCAACCTGTCTGCAAGTAGAACCTCCCCCAGGCCTTCTTCTCTGACCAGGTACCTCCTCTTGGACAGGAAAAGCCCCATGGTGTTACTTGACAGCAGTCTGGGTTTTGTTCCAAGAGAAGGTATCATGGTTGTATGGCATCTTGGCACTTGACAAAGAATGTCAGAATGTATTCCAGAGTCTTGTCTCTTCACCAACTTCAGTCTTCATCCTCATCCTGCTGCCTCCCCCTACAAAACCTACCCCTGTTTCCAGGAAGGCAGTCTGCTATCTGGTGCAGAGTCCACTGTCTGACTCCAGCCCTTCCCTAGAATGAAGTATTTAGTTCCTATTCTGTGTCTGGGATGCCCTACAGGGACTGTTAAAGGCCCTTGCCTCTTTGAGTAGGAAGGAGATTTGAGAAGATATGGTTCCTTGGGGAATAAAACAAACTTCACAGTGTTCCTTTGGCACTCAGTGACTGCTCCCATAACCACAAAATTGTGCACCTTTCCTTGTCTCTTCTCGGTTAACAGCTTTCTTTCTACCGTGAGAATCCATAACAGATTTGGAAGGTTGTCTGATGGCAGAAATACTCAAAGGATGTTCCCATGACAGCCCCAGGCGCATGAGGTAATGTGGCATCAGTGAGGGAAGGCAGGCACTGCTGACAGCCCTGGTTTGCTCCTCCCACAGGTGACCAGGTAGCTGGGATGCTCGCTGTTGCTGTGGCCTCCAGTCGAACCCTCGAAGTGCTGGACTTGGAGGGAACAGGACTTACCAACCAGTCAGCTCAGGTATGGGAGCCCACAGTAACTCTACAGCATCACTGACACCTCACGGGCGCAAGTCTGGGATGACTGCAGAGATCCCAGGACCCACACCTGCCTCCAGCCACACACTGGAGTTCACATGCACCTCCTTCCCTCCCTGCACCCAGAGTGGTTCTTGATTTCCCCTGGCCATTTTCTTGGAAGAAATGAGGTTGGATTTTTGGCTGAGAATCAGAACTAAATCTCTGTGGACAAACACAGGCCAAGACTCAGTTGCAGACTCTCCTCCCAGACCTCCAGCTTCCAGTGGTAAGAGGGAATGGGGCTGGATATGTGACAGCAAAGTGTAGGGTAGTCATTTCTTCTTTAGATAGAGACAGAAAATACAAGCTCAGCTCTTCTCACGGGAAGATGGGAAGTCCTCAGTCTCTCAGAAAGCCTGATGAAGGGAAGTCAAGGCCAAGGGAAGATAGAAGTAAGGAGAGAAGGGCTGGAGTTTGCAGGGAGACAAAGCACTGACACTCTTTCCACTCAGCCTTTGTGATGCTTGTCAGCCTATTTATCTCACTCTCCCCCCAGACCTTGCTGGACATGGTAGAGAACTACCCCACAGCCCTTCGGACACTCATCCTGGCAGAGAACAACATTAGTCCTGAGCTGCAGCAGCAGATCTCTGATCTTCTCTCAGAGGGTGAGGAAGAGGAAGAGACGGAGGCCCATGAAGTAACAGCCAGGGAGAAGAACCCCTGGATCTGCCAGAACAGTAAGAGCTCTGGGAGCTGGGTGGGGGGGTTGGGGAATGGGTCTGTCCCTTCTCCCCCTGAACTAGAATACATACAACCTCCATGGAATACATACACCTCCAGGCATGACCTTCATGTTAAATAACGTTGGACTGCACCACTCTTGGAAAGGCAGCCTCCAAGGACAATGCAGCTGCCGCAAAGAGTGGAAATGGTACCTCTGAGGCATTTTCCCTGATGCTGCAGGAACGAAATCTGAAAGTCTTAAAACTCAAGGGCAGGAATATTAAAGATCTTGGAAGCCTTTGCCAGATATCCTAGCCAAAACTTGTGTCATTCCTCACTGTTTCCAGAACCTCCCTGCAATCCGCATAGCATCAGCTGTTCCTATCTCTATGTCCCAAACATGTGAAGGGTTAGCCAGGTGCCACCGTCTGCCTGTTGCTTGTAATGGAAAAAAGGTGTTTTACAGAGATAGCAGTAGCCTGATCTGTGTAGTTTGCATATATGATATTGCATTTTGTCATGCCTACCTTGTGATCCAGCTGGTTTGAGGGTTTGCTTTTTTTACCTTCATTTGTCCTTCACCCCTCACAATTTTCATATCAGACTACCAGCAGACAAGCACAATCAATCCTTGAGCCTCAAAACATCTGGATTCTCATCTATTAAACCCATAAAAAAAAAATTAGTGACAGTTTGGCCAAGTTTTGCATCTAGTTTCCAGAAACTGATTCCTGAAATAGGGATTCCCCCTGCAGTAGTTTTGAATATGCAGGACTGACACTAGAGATCTCCTCCCTCCCATCAAGGAAAAAAAAGATTTTTTTTTTGGTTTCAAAAGGCTTCTGGATGGGAAACTGGTATCCTGCTAAGTTTCTTACTTGCTATGCGGGCCCATTCTCCTTGCAGATGATTCATTTGCTGTAGGGAGAGTCACAATGTTCCTGGCTGTTGCTCTGAGCCATGGCAGAGCCAGCAAGCTGCCCTCACCTCCCCAAGACAGGCAGGAGAGGGCTGCACAAACCCTCCATTCATGCAGTGCAGAAAGTATTTCCAGGCCTCTGCTGCTGTAACATGGCTGATTGCCCACAACATTCCCTGCTCTTGCAAAGGCAACACCACCACCCTGTGTGGTGTTGGTTGGCTCGCAGCCTGAAGCCTGCCCCACCTGGACACTGTCTCTCTAGTGAAAAACACTTGATGAGTGCAGATTTAAAGGCCTGTGCAGGGCTGGGTAAGGGCACAGATGGGCCAGCACAACCAGGATCACTTGCATGTCGGGGGTACTCAGACCTGATGTTCCTCTGGCCTCTTGCTGCCGTCTCTGCTTTCTCCCCCTCCCCAAAAATCCATTCTGTTCCGCTGTGTGGCCAGAGCAGGCCTAGTTCCTACTTAATCTCACACTTCTTTCAGCAGTTCTCTTCCCACCCCGCGGTGTTTTAATTCCTCATCCTCACCTCTGGATCTGGACTACAGCCCTGCGCTCTCTGACAGCCCGAACGGCTCATGCTTCTCTCCCTCTCTCGCCACAGATTCCAGCTCCCAGATGGTCCTGATGACGTCGGGGCTCGGTGACAGCCTCTTAGCAGAAACAGAAATGTAGCTGGGCTACCCTGCCTGCTTCTGCCGAGGACAGCCCCGTGCACCCTCCAGCCCCAGCTCCGCCGGGCTCCCCAGCCCTCTTCTCACACATCTCACCTCCTGCCGATGCCTCCCTCGGCTCTGAGCGCAGGAGCCTGGTCAAAGCCAATCTCTACACGCGTCTCTGTCACCACACGCCTCGTCGTCGGCCGCTTGTGATTGTCCCCGTCGCCGCATGTGTAGCTCACGCCGCCTTGCCACCCCCGCGCCCGGCTGCGCCCGCAGGGCGCAGGCTGTATTTATTCAGATGTGTATAAGAGATGTCCTTTTTATCGCTTGTACTGCTGTCGCGATGAGACTTTTATAAAGGTCACAGATGTGGTGGCACCACTCGGAAGCGTTCGCCTCCGCCACTGTGCGACCCCGGGAGGGCGGGCCCTGGCAGGTATCGGCAGGGACCGGCGAGTATGGGCAGAGAGCGGCAGAGGCGGGCAGGGTCTGGGAGGTGCCGACAGGGACGGGCAGGTGCCCGGCACGGGCAGGGACGGACAGACAGGTGCCCGGCACGGGCAGGGACGGACAGACAGGTGCCCGGCACGGGCAGGGACGGACAGACAGGTGCCCAGCACGGGCAGGCACTGTGAGCCCCTGCACGCCAGGCACGGGCAGGAGCTGCGGAGCGCCGGCAGGGGGCGCCGGTCCCTCGCCCGTCGCCTCCCGAGGCTCCACGACTCGGGCCCGGCCCTGGGGACAGGTCGGTGTCAGCCCGATTTTCTGTCCCCCAGGTCTTCCCTCAGGGGCCAGGAAGAAGCGGGCTGGGCTAATCTAGCTCTGCAGGGAGCTTGACACCAGCCGTGCACACCCTGGTGAAGGCTTCAGCCCACCCCAGCACCGTGGGTTGCACTGCTTAGCCGAGCATCCCTTGCTAACAAGGCAGATCGTGTTTCAAGACTCAGATTAGGATAGAAGATTAAATTGTGGCAGCAGCTGCTGTTCAAGAGAGCAAGGAATAAAATCATTAATTACGGGGACAAAGAAACATGACACTCTTTCCAGTGTTAGGCTTGCATGCAGCCGGGTCAGAAAGGCACAGGCATCCTAACTTGGGAGATGGAAGAAAACTCATCACAGCCCTCTGACCTCTGCAACACCCTTCAAAGTGAAAAGGAAACACTTCCAATTGTCTGTATCAGCATCCTGCAGGAACTCTCTACCTCATGTTTGGAGGGCTTCCTGTCTCAGGTATGTCAGTCACCCCCAATCCTCCCTACTCACACAAAATACCAAATCTAGAATTATAAATCTCTTAGGAACCCCAGCAAGGGGGTATGTGATGTGGTCCCACAACACTCAGTTTCTGAAGTGACACTCTCAGATGACTCAAAAAAACCCAGCAACTATTAAAAGGATTAGCTACACCATATCCTACACTAGATGAGAATGTGGAGGTCTGCCAAGACAGATCAGCCAGTACAGCCAGCAAAATATGTGAAATGGCAGAATCTTTCAAGTAACACTGAGGGCTATTTACAGCACCAGCTTACAGGTCATAGGATCACTGTCCCTGGAAGAGACAATGGGTGGCACATACAGTTCAACAAACTTGGGACACTGTACCATGAGTAGCTCTACACCCTCACAGGCTCAGGATCGTTCCAGTCCAAGTCTTATCTAGAATCAAGTACAATATAGCCATTGGCACCTACTTTTAAAATAGTTTATTTCTGGTCTTAAAATATACATCAGTTTGAAAATTTCAGAAAAAAACACATTAGTTACAGATTAACAGTCTGGAGTTGGGACACTGGAAGTGGGATGGGCTCAAGGCCCCAGAGCCAGTACTGCTGGAGATGGGCAGGAGTGCAGAGGACACAATGCCCACAGGGAAAGAGAGGGCTCTGCTTCTTGAGGTCACCACTCCCCACTTCAACCTCTGCCAGCAGCCTAATACTGCAAAGCACAAGTGTCTGGGTGAGGTGCTGGGCATACATTTACCACCTCTCCACTGTTTTGCTTTTCAGTCCACCTTGAACAAAAGCAGAGGCCAGCTCTGTTCAGCACCATCAGCACCAGCTGCCTCAGCAAAGGTTTTCACTGACCAGCATGCCAGGATTCAGGGGAGATAGGGCAGAGCCCCGGGGGGCAATGCCTCCCTCCCCCACTGCAGGCCACCAGCAGCCTCAGAGCCAGAGCAGCTCACTCAGTGAGGAGCCAACCCCAGGTGACATCTGTGAGGCAGGGTCTGGCAGCTGTTGCAGATGCAAACCCTCAGCAGTGTTGCAGAAGAACAAAAGAAATGCAGCAGTGGAGTGGCTGATGGCAGCAAACACAAGGACACCCCCCTGCCCCTCCATGACTGGGACAGGGGAGATAAACACTGTGGGCTCAGAGGAGGCTCCCACTCTCAGCACCAGCCTGTCTCCACAGCGAAACACTGCAGTGAAATACTGTGTCCCACCTCCCCAGCAGACGGTGGCATCCAGCTCCACAACTGCTCCAGGTGGGAAACAAGGTGAGTGTGTGGGCAGCAGCTCCGCCCAGGGTACATAAAACAACCTACACAGCTTGCCAGAAAGGCCTGCAGCTCCCTTTCACTGGCCATGGAGCCTCCAGGCTTGAGCTGAAGCCCTGGCTAGCCCCAGCTACAAGCTGCAAGCCCCTTACAGAGACAGGGGTCTGGGGAGGGGAGCAGGGCCCCCAGACAGCTCTTGTCTGCAAATCTTGATGTAAGCATATGAACAGATGCTCCATCCTGGAGAGAAGGATGCTCTCCTACAGGCCAATGAAGAGCCTGCATGGCGTAGGGTGGGAGGACAACACAAACCAAACTCGAAAACCAGACAGCGAGCTGAGGGCAGGGCTTGAAGGGGGTATGGTGAACGGAACTGGGCTGTTCTCTGTCCCGCACCCCCATGGAAGCCAAGAAACACCAGACAGGACAAGGGCACAGGACAAAATTAAAACAGGAGGCCTGAGCTTTGCAAGCCCTCAAAAAAATACCTACATCTACAGACCTCTCCCCTTCCCTCCCCCCCACAACAAGACACTGAGCACACAAGACTGAGAAGAAAAGTCACACAATATCACACTACGCTAGGAAAAACACGCAGAGAGCCCTACCCAGAAAGGGAGGCCCCAGAGAGGCACCAGAGCCTGGGGACCCCCAGAGAAGGGGGCGTGCAAGGAGACCCTGGTGAAGGGCTGCTGCCATGAGGTAGTGCATCTGCAGGGAGCAGCTCCTCAGCATGCTGCCCTCGAATCCCTGCTGGCCCTGCACCAAGCCCTTCCCAGAAAAGCCCGGTAGCATCCTTCACGCCTTGCTTGCCTGAGGCAAGACCTTGTTCTTAAATCTGGAGGGGTTTCTGCAGGCTGGAGGCCAGGATCAGAGGGAAGCACAGCTCTGATAGCTGAGACTCCTCAACACACCCTCAGTGCAGGCATCAGACCGGCTGCCAACGGCTGTGTCTGTTTATGCAGGGTGGGGGAAAGAAAAAACAATACACCTCAAAACCAAAGGCTTGGAAAGAAGAAAGAAGCCCACCCAAGAGCAAAGCATCAGCACCGTTCAAACTAAACAGAGCACAGAGAGCAGGGGAAGAGGTGTGAGGGAGGAGACACAAAAATACAAACCCCAGCGCCCAGCAGGCACTGCCTCCCTGAACCACCTCAGCAGGCAGCACCCACGCCCCACACCAGAGTACCACCCCTGTGCATTGCCTCAGTGGGGAGCAGGTGCTGAGCCCAACCCTGGAGACACAGGACAGCGACCTGCAGAGGAAGATTCTGGAGACCCACCCAGTGGGAGGCTGGGGAAAACAAAACCCAGCATGAAAATGAGACACCAGCAATCCCAGCACATCCCCACGGCACACAGCCATCTGCTGGGAGAGTCCTCGTGCCCCACTCACAGCCCCTGGGGCTCCCAGGGAATCAGACACCACCACACAGGCACTCTGCCCTGTTGGCACAAGTTAAAAGAGAGCAGAGCAGCTGCGGGGAAACAACACAAGAGCACCCAGGGCCTCAGGTACCTGAGTGGGAAGGGGGAGGAGAGCAAAAAGAGGCACAGGCACCAGGACGAGGGGTACCAAGAACTAACTCTGGTACAGGCACCAGTGTGAGGCTGTGAAGAGAGCTGCAAGTGTGTCGGGGCAGTGGGTGTGCTTCTGCACACTGTGTGTGCTTGTACTGTGGGTCTGACGTGCTGGGGAAGAGAGATCCCAGCTCTTCTAGGTAGCAAAAGAAGAGAATAAATACAAAATCTCAGAGCAGATTTCCTCCGGGAGGAGGGTACTAAGGGAGGCTTCTCCCTCAGGCGGACTGATGGGGACATCCCACAGCTCTGCTAAGTGTGGCTGTTTCTTGCTCTGCCTCAGCTGAGAAGGTTGCCCTGTTCCTGGGCTTGTGTCAGACTGTCTTTGCGATGTAAGTGGTGCACCCCCATCCTCTTGGGGCTGCGGTGTGGGCGACTGAGAGGAGGCTTAGCCCTGCCTTCTCCGCTTTCCTCTTGGACACCTCCTTGGCTGCTCTCCTTGTTTCCCTGGAGCAGCATTTCTCTCTCCTCAGCTGGGCTCTCAGGCAAGCCAAGGTCTACATAGTCCTTGTGCTTCTCTGGTGAGGGGCTTTCAGGCTCAGCAGTGCCTCCGCTGCTTTCAAGCAACAGCTTCTGGGCTTCATCCTGTGAGAAATCTGTACCATAGTCTGAGGAGAAATGGCTCCTGCGGGCTCTGGACTCAGTGCTGTCTGTGTCCACGCTTGAGTCCCGGCTCACAGTCCAGCTGCAGCTCTGTGCAGACTCCTCACCATCTGAGTAAGCCGAGGCTGCCCTACCCAGCTCCTGCATGGAGCGGCTGAACCTCTTCTGGAGCTCAGGGGCTGTGTCACGGCTGAAGGCCGTGCGGTTCATCAGCACTCGCTCCGAGGTGGGGGGTGCCTTATCCACAAACATACGCTGCCAGTTAGCCAGCAGGTCCTCCTCAGAGCTGGCAGAGCTGGCAAAGGCGCTCGGGATTTGGGGAGGGCTGCTGAATGGGCTGCTCTGGGAAGAGCCATGAGCCCTGGCTGCTTTGGGGGACTGCTGACAGGAACAGCTGGAGGCTGAACGGCGCCCTTCTGAAGCTGGGCTGCTGGGGAGTGTCCGCTGCCTGTCGCAGCTCTCATCTTCGCTCTGTACCAGGCTGAGGGAGATGGCCTGGCGCGTAGCATACGTACAGTTGGGCAGGGGGCTGTTCTTTGGGATCCTCACCTTGTCCTCTGAGAACTCAATCACTTTGCGCCCTGGGTACATAGGATGGGGAGGTGAGGGTGTAGGGTACGGGCTTAGCTTCTCAAAGGCAGGCACCTCCTCAGGCACACTTTCCACACTACCCTGCGGCTTGCAGCCACCATTCTGCTGTTTCCCTGCATCTCCTCCCTCCTTCCCCATCTGCCCTGCACTGTTGCAGGCATCCGGAAGGGCTCCGCTCATGTCCACATGCACAAAGACATCCTCAGCCATGGGACAGCTGCCGCTGCTAGACTTAGCTGAATTCAGAACCAGGGACTCTGGTTTCTCCAAAACTCTGGCGATGACTGAGGTGGGCACAACATCAGATGGAGCCAAGGTGTGGGCTGCCTCTTGGACAGGGCCTGCAGACTCCTGCGTGCTGTGCAAATGCTTATTCACCATGTCCTGCAGCTCATAGGGAAGCTAGGGAGAAGGAAAAGGACATTAGAAGGGGGCTGCCATGCAAGTAATTTAGTTTCATATAATCTGATTTTTCCAACCAACCTACATGTGTATTTTGTAGTCATTATTTTGACCCTAACATTCACCTATCCTGCCTTCAGAAGGGTATCTTTTTTCAAAGCAAACCTATGAGTGACTAACAAGGTTCTCTAGCTGTCCCAGCAGTCATGCTTCTAGGCCATGGTTCACAGGCCCCAATTTGGCAAACTGAACAGGTAAAGACAGCACGTGAGCTCAGCTCCACATGCCTGTGAGCAGAGAGATAAGGCCCAGCCAGCACATGCTAGGAAGGGGTCTATTGATCTGTGGAAAATCAGCTGGTGGTTGCACTGAAGTGACTCAACAGGCCCCACTGCTGAGATCCACAGTGCTCCCTGAATGTGTAATTGCAGCCATGCTGCCTTGGCAGCCTGCCCGCAGACCAGGATCGATGCTTTCCTGTGTTCCTACCAACTCCAACACATCACCCTGCTTCCCCACTCTCTCCATTTCAGAGAGACAAACATAGGGCTTATTACCAAAGTTGTTGGACTGAGGTTTTACCAGGGGGAAAGCACTACCCTTTGTCCTGCAAATGGGCACTACTGCTCTCCCCATCACCCTTCCAAGCTGCCCTCATCTGGGTCACCACAAGCAAGTAAAGCATGAAGTGGAGGGCAGTGGTCCCCCAAGCCATTCAGTGGCAGTGAGGTCTGTCCCATCACAGCCAGAAGGAAACTGCACGCACATCTGGGCATGCAGGGCACACTGCATAACAACAGCTGGCTGTGAGGCAGGCTGTCTGCACAGCTGCTCAGCACCAAACCCCCTCCAGTGGCAGCCATGTGGAACACAGCGCTCCGGGGGGCAGAATTCAAAGATCCAGAGAGGGGGGACAGCTGGGAGAGAGGTCAAGGTTACCCCAGCAGTAATGGATACAGTGACCTCAAGAGTGCTAATTTGAGACACAATGGGGGAGGGTGACATAGTGGTCACCCGCTAAGTTAAAAAAGACAAGCATGTAGTTTTGCTGAGAGGAACACAAGAAGGGACAGACACTAGAGGTATGGCAAAGAGAGAGCTGGGATAAGGGCCTGGACGGTACTTTCAACCAAAGAATTGATGCTATTAATGTGAAAGGAGATGACAGCAGGATGAGCTGAACTGCCCTGACCCTCATCCCTCCCCACAAGGGACCAGCTTTTCCTGCTCAGAAGGCCTAGAAACCCCTGAATGTTGCCTCCTCACACTTTTCTCCTCAGAGCAGTAAGTGATGTCAGATCTGACTACTGCTGCTTCTTATGAGGCAGTACGGCCCTTCCATGTGGCCAGGTGAGGAAGGAAAAAGGATGGGGCAGAATAAGAGAGAGGTCTGTCCTCCTGCCAGCTACCAGCACGCACCCAGCAGGCTATCGAGTTCAAGGTTATTGTGCTTTTTATAACAGCTCCTGGCTGAACTGTGAAATGGAGCTGTCATGAAAGAGGAGCTGGCAGAAGCTCTGTGCTGCCTTCTCAGTGGTAACAGGAACAGGAACCTCCCCCCACCTTCTGAGACTGAAGGATGAGAGGCCAGCAGCCCTGCAGAGAAAGCTGGAGAAAGCAAATGCGGTCAAAGCCCATGAGCCATTCTTCCCCACCTCAGCAGAATTACTACTCACATCAGCAAACTTGTGGTTCCTGAAGTGAGACTTGTTACACTTGAGCAGCTGTACTGCAAGG
The DNA here is from genome assembly GCF_001522545.3 of Parus major. Taxonomy (NCBI): domain Eukaryota; kingdom Metazoa; phylum Chordata; class Aves; order Passeriformes; family Paridae; genus Parus; species Parus major. The sequence goes on along the minus strand of NC_031770.1, from coordinate 36,468,369 downwards.
TTACAGTCCTGTCGATAGCGTTCCTGCAACAGAGGGCACAGCTGTGTAACACTGTCAGACTCACCTAAACTCTTACCCAAAAAGGCACCACCTGAGCAGATACTGCTTGAACAGAAGCCAGAAGAGGCATCTGATGGATTGCTCATGACGGCACTGCCATTCCCTCCTCCCCATACTTTTGTATATTTTCTTACAACTCGGCCAAGGTGTCCCTTTCAACTCCAGTCCTTGTTGCCGGCATATCCTCTGTCAGTGTATCAAAGCCCCTCTCCCTCTGGAGATTTTCATCATCCCCAAAAATCCTTCCAGATTTTCTCTCCCATCCCACAGCTCAGCCATGTCTGCATCTGATGATGCAGACAGACTGAAGGGAGTTGAGAGCAGTTAATAGAGTCAAGCACTGGACCCAGAAACTTCTATATTAATGATGCAGAAAAGGCATCAGCTCCCTCCCAGCTCTGGAGTGAATGACCCCTCCATAGGTACAGCCCAGACTCAGATCAAACCCTAACCTTAAAAGAGGAAATGCATCAAACTTGAAGATCCATTGTTCCCTCTTCAACCCCTCAGACCCTCTTCTGTTTGTCTGTCCCTGCTATCGTGTACAGCTCCTGCACTTCCATACACACTGGAGTCATTCACGTGCTTCTTTACACTAATGACTTTGAACAAAAGGAAAAGCCCACACCTCACATGCTTTTACAACCATTTGCAGACTGACACTTACATTGAGTTCCTCCAGCTTATTGATGGTGGTTTTGGCATCAAGCAATTTATTAGTGAGTTCTACAATCTCCCAGTCCAGCGTCTTGCGGTCCATTTCTGCCTTTTTAATCTGGGATGTAAGAACACCGTGTTTAAAACTCCCTAGCACAGAACCTGGCTTCACCACCCACCTCAGCCCAAGCATAGCACAACGACATGTTCAGCTGGGAAACAAAAAACTTCCAGACAGACAGACAAGGGAGACCTCTTCAAAGGAAGGTGATTCCAAAAGCCAAACGGGACCAGCCACTCTGCTAGCTGCAGAGACAACAGGTTGAGTCTGAACCTCCTTAATGCAGTATCTCTTCTTGCAGCACCGGCATGTTTCCTCCCTGCCCCTGGTTCCCACTGTGCCTCAGAAAAAGGTAGTGGATTTGAGTGATCAATCCCAACCAACCACTGGTAGCAAAGACCTCTGAGATTGTGACACCCAGCCCTCCTTCCTGGGGAAATCAACACAAGAATACAGCCTGAAAAGATCCAGCAGTCAATACTGAATGGACAAAAGGGGGAAGGCACCATCTTGAAAGAGTTTTAGCATTGCTCTAGTAAGTAAAAGGACCTGTCGCTTCATTTGAAGTTCAGCTGATGTCCTCCCTAAAGCAGGCAACCTTGCCTCTTCAGACTCCCTCACCAGTCAGGTACAGAGCTGACAGAGACCCAGATGTAACAGCAAAGAGGGACAACAGCTCAGAACAACCAAGCTGTCACTGTCTCAAGAAGTTCTTCCAAACTGCCCAAGGGTGTTGTGAGACTGTGAGCTGCAGGGCCAGCTGTGCATCACAGATACAACACAGCGACAGGCAAGGGGATAGGGGAGCCAGTACTTCCCCAGTGTGCAGTCTCTTGAGGCACCAGCATAATGAATAATTGGTAGTGAGTATTAACTCAAGAAATTAAAGTTCTAGAATCAAAGAAATCTCATCCTGGGCTACATAGAGGCAATCAGCACCTCAGCTATTTGACTTGCCTGCTCACAGCTCAGAGGGGGAAAGAAAGGGAGCAAACGAGGCTCACAGCCATCCACACCTTGTGCAGTGCCGCAGCTTATGGGCACCACTTCCCAACATGCCATGCTCCAGCTGGCTCAGAGTCAAACACTCTTTAAGATGGAGCCCTGCAAGCTAGGGCCTGCTGCATCTGCGGGCAGCTGCTGGATACCAGGTGAGCCCTTGGCTGGACGAGGGCTGGGGCCCCTCCATCTGAGATGGTGTATGTGGGATTGACAATGAGACCAACAGGCTGAGACACGTAAAGAGGAAAAAGGAAAAACACACAAACGAAAAGACGCAACTGCAAAAATCCAGCTTTGGCTGAGAGAGGCCTGAGAGGTGAGTGCGCCCAGAGTGTGCCAGCGGCAGCGTGGGGAGGAGAAAGAGAAAGAGAGGGGGAGGGAGAGAAAAGAAACAGCCATGAGTGTTATGAATGCACACAACAGACATACACGCACATTGGCTCTGCTCTGACTGCCCCCATCCTCCCAGGATAACCACCCCAAGACTTGCTGACACATCCCTGACATTTTGAGAGGGACTGAAGCAACATGACGGAATATCATGCAATTATGTTTGTGAGGAATCAAAGCTCTCATGCATGACCAAGTATGGGCTCAGTAAATCAAGAAAACCACTCGTGACACCAGCCAGAATGGGGAGTAGATGGTCGTGGCCAGAATCTCACCCCTCACCCACTGCCACATCTGCTGGGTAAAGATAGGGTCCCTTCTCCCATCTGCTCCTAACACACACTGGTCTCTTCCACCTCATCTCTCTAGTTACTTAATAGGGCACTCACCAGGGCATGCAGCTTCTCCTCCAGATCCTGGTTGGTTCTCTGGGAAGCAGTGTAGCTATTCTGCAACCTACAGAAACAAGATTGTATGCTTGGGAACGGATCTCAGGCACCTACTCAAGCTGCCTTCATAGGTGACAAGAAAACCACCAACTCTAAAACTCAGAAAGACTGCTGCTAAGACAACCAGGCATATTACCTGTGCCACACCTCTGACACATGATGGCTTTCAGACCCCAGGTTACTGGAGGTAAGATGAGGCTGGCAGGGTGAAAGAATCCTGCAGGAGGTGATGTAGACAACTTTGAAGGACTCCTCTGAGCTACGTCACATCTAAGCATATGACCAGTGACTGGCACTGCCTTTTACTGAGGCACTTTTCAGGTAAAGCAATGATGTATTTTCTTGCAGCCACCAGTAGCTTTTTTTGCACACATGCTTACATCCAACAGATTAAGAATTCCCTATCATCAGCCTTTCATGCTGGCAGCATTCCTATACTTTACCTGGGAAGAAATAATGGCTGCAGAGCCTTTATCTCCCCTAGAGCGTGGAGTTGCACCTTTTCAAGGATGCAGCACACCTTTGATTTGCACAACAGGGCACAGCCTGCTCACGCCAGCTGAGGCAGTCTTTGGTGTGAGGGATCTTTCTAACTCTACCCCTCTCATTTTCTTTGTCATACCTACGGAATTTGTCCTTGAACTTCTCCAGCTCCTCACGGTTCTGGCCCAGTTCCATCTCCAGGTAGTCCTGACCTGACTCCAGTTCTCTCTCCATTGCCTCCATTTTGTTAGTCACGTATGTCAGCCGTCGACGAAGCTCCTCATTCTCATGCTGCAGTAGCCTGGGGCAGGAACCAGGAGCAAGTTACCACTGAGTGCACAAGGAGTGGTCCACATGGGCACCCCCACCTCACTGGCCTGCACTAGGGCCCAAGAGCCTTCACAGGGGCCCCAGGAAGTCAGGAGCTGAATGCTCAGGAGACTCCAACACATGAAGCAAGAGATACATCTCTGTCAGGACAGACAGACCAACACTCTTGGAGCAGGGGCAAAGAAGCGCATGTCAGCCGGGTAGCCATGGCTCCCAGCTCCCTCTTGGGTTACAGTGCTTGCATAAAGATAGATGAGCTGAACAGCTCCAGTGTCCCTCACTAATGAATGAAAACCAATCAATAATTTATCCCAGTCCAAGTTAGAAGAATAGAAGGGAAAAATCCTGTCTCCACCTCTGTTAAAGACTTCATCTACTTTCTTTCACATCCACCAACTCCTCTGCCTGAACCTGCACTGGGGGTCCATGTTCCCTCCTCCTCCAGCAAGAGGGACATGCAAGGCACAGACCAAAGCTCTGCCCACATGGCCTCAAGGAAGATCGAAGATCTGAGAGGAGCCTGCAGGGCCAGTCAGCTTCACTGTGCAGGTGGCACAGGCAGGATGTGAGGAATCAGCACCCACACAGTTGCAGTATGACAGGCATAAAGGGGGAGCAGGACACTTACTTCATCCTTTCTGCATCCGTCAAGGGTTCCTGCACAGGGAAGAAAACAGCCATGAGACTCTTTTAGAAGAGGAGTTGGTCTCTCACACTGTCCTAAAAGGCAGTCTGGGTTGCTAGACCCTAGCTGTGACTCTTCCTCCCCTGCTCTGACAGTTCATAGTCGGCAAGCTTAGAGCTACAAGGATTTGTACACACTGCTCGTCTGTCTGATACCAAAACACACTGTGTGTTCTGGTTCAGGGTAGAAGAGCTGGACTAGAAACCACCACACAAGTTAGGTAACTTTACCCTCCCATAGAGCAATCTCAGCGTCTCTTGTAACATTACCACCTTGGCAGGTGTTTCAGCTTCCTCTTCATCCACAGCTGGTGGGCAGCAGGAATCTCACAGGCTAGCATTCACAGGATTCACTTGTCATCACAGCAATAATTTGTGGGGCCTCTGAAGCCCCACAAAAATCATGAGAGAGAATCATTTGGGAGCTGAAAAACGTGGATACCAATTATACCACCCAGACTGTGCTGCAAAAAAGGTTTCTTTCTGCAGAGCTGAAACCAGACACTGTAACTATTCTACAATAGCAGAAGAAACACTAAAGGTCAGAAAAGCCTGTAAAAGAAGATGTTATGGGCAAGATCCCCAGAGATAGCTGGAGCAGGGCCCTGCAGAACAAGGAGACAGAGAGCAGTGACAAGAGCACACAGCTCAGCTATTCTGAACTCTCTGTGCTAATCCATGAGATGGCTGCTGCCTGACAGGATGTCCGGGAGGTATTTAATTAGCACTAGAAGTACCTGTATTTTTTGTGAAAGCCCAAGACTCCAACCATTCTCACAAAGTCCAAACTGCCCATGGATTATTTTCAGTACTTGATACCAAGAGCACTTCACAAACCCAAGTGCTGGCACACTTCATAGACTATTAGGTGTCTAAAGTACTATTAGACTATTAAGTGTCAGAGTCATCTCTGGGCTGAGAGACCATGTCCAACAGCCAAGGACAAGGCTGTTGAGCTGCTAATACCTCCATAAGGCACACCACCCCAGTTCTGCCCTTAAGACATCGTGGGGCTGCTTCCTTTATTCACACTTTAAAAGAAGTGTCTTTAACACCTGCATACACCCTCCTACTCCTAAGGGCAAAGCATCAATCCATTCTTTTCTTACCTCCTGATTCCAAATGGCAAACAGTTAATTCACATCTAGCAACTGCCTCCCCTGTCCCCACAAATACACAAAAAGCAGATGATAGGGACCAGGCAAAGGGGATAATGTGATTCTTATTAATGCAAGGTAATGGCATTGCCTCCAAGCAGGCCAGAGAAAAGAGGAGAAAGCTTAAAGGACCTGAAACAGCCATCATACAAAGATCCAGTACCCTGAGACAGCCAGGCACAGGGCACACACAGAGCACCAGAAACATCCCAGTACCTCCTGACAATGGAGCTGCCTCCCTCCTACACATACCTACTGCCCAGCAACCTGAAGGGCCTCCAACTAGCAAACATCTGGGAAGTCTGCAGTGGGGAGAACAGCACCAACTTCTACCGTCCTTAACTCCTGGGGCCAAAGGGAAGCTGGTTACTCCCAGGAAGATATACCCAATCTGTAGCACAGCCATGTGCACCCACAAGAGAGCAGCTTCTGGTGATTAAGCACCCACAACATGAGGTCTGGGGGCCTGCTCTCACTCTCTGCCCTGGCATTACAGACTAGATGAGATCCCGGTAGGGGGTTGGCCTTTGTGAGAGCCCTGCCTGCAAGTCGGTGACCCTGGCACCTACCTTGTTTAGTGCCAGGTTGAAGGAAGGGGAGGTTCTAGATGGGGTAGGCCCCTCCTCCGGACTCCAGCATGTTGGAGTGGAGCAGGATCCTTTCTCTGGGTAGTTCGGCTCCACTGCACGCTTCTGCCCAAGCTTAGCACACTGATGCTGTGGCTGTAATAGCTGTGAACAGGGACTGTTTTCATCCCTTCTGCCCTCTGCACTGCTTTTCCATGAAGACAGTGAATGTTGCTGCCCAGAGGATGTCCCTGCCAGCCCCAGGTCTGCCAGCTGCTGCAGCTCATACTGACACACATCTACTACCCTTTTCTCCAAAGAAAGGAGTTTTCCCTTACTGTCCTTCCTCCCAAGGACAGGTTTCTTTCTTACTCTGGAAACTCTCTCAGCTTCCTCAGCATACTTTCTCTGGCCCGAAGCCATTCCCAGCCCCTCACTTTTCTTTTCTGCTTTTCTTCTGCTTGGGCAGGGGGATCTTTCAGTCGCATGCTTGGTTTTGACCCCTTTCAGGCGACCTTCCCCTTGGCCTTCTGGCACAGAGCTTCTGGGGAAAAGGGGAGAGTTCTGGTCTTGTTTTGCTCCCCTGGTCTCTCCCAGTGAGCGCAAGCGGTTGGGAGTCAGCACCCGCTGTGTAATCTCATCCAGGAATTTGGAGAACTGCAGCTTTTCCTCTGTGATCTTCTCCCTGCGCTTGACAGAGTCAGCAGCCCTGCTGCTGCTTTGCTCCAGGGAGCGCTTCTCTCTAGGACTGAGGCAGAGCTGAGGATCACTGTATTTGCGTGAGCCACGACCATGGCAAAGTGTCTCTACTGAGCGGGACTTGCATAAGCTCTCAGGGCATGAGCCAGTCATGTTGGTCTGCTTCAGGATCCCTTTGAGAGGCAGGTGTGTAGAGGAGACATGAAACTTCCTCGGTGTCAGGACTTCAGGAGGCTCTTTAAATATAAGTGAGCGTTCCAGGCTTCTGCTCTTGAAAGAGCAAGTGGGATGGTGTCTTTCATCTCCAGACACCAGAACTGTCTCCATGCTACGGCTCACAAATTTGCTGCGGTGCCCATGACTGCGGTTTGGGCACCGCTTCCCACTTCGCTGCCCCATCTTCTCACCACGCTGAAGTGCTGGAGAGACAGTCTGGCTCTTGATGTTCAACTCTGCTCTGCACCCTGCCACTTCCCTCTCACTGCTGGACTCCAGGGACCACGATGAGGAGAAGTTCAGGTTGCAAACCTCAAACCCCTCTGCCTGCTCGAGCTGGCCTGCCTCGGTGTAACTAAACCCTATTTGCTGGTGCAATGGTGTTAAGCCCTTTGTCGCCCGGCAAGTTGTTACCTGACTCTGCTCAGCCAAGATCACTCCATCCTGGTCGTCACGAATGATGGGTACCTCATGTCGGATTTCGCGATGCTGCGGGGGCGCCTTGCGGTAAGGCTTCTTTGACGGTGCTGTGCTCGACATCCTCCCCCCTGCGTGGCTCCGAAAGCAGGTTACCTACCAACAGCAGAAAGTGCACAGAAGAGAGAGTCATGGCTAATCCATCGAACCCTAGAAGTGACCCAGCAGGAATTTGGCTCCCCTGGAGTCCCAGAGCAGGTCCCCATGCAGAGTGCTAATAGAGCAGGTAAAGGATGTAGCCACAAGCCTTGAGCAGCAGCTGCAGGAGAGGGAGCAAAGTAAAAGGTAGCTGTGTCCTTCTCCCAGCCAGTGAGAGCAGAGGGCTGGCACATCCTCTCCCCCCTCCACACACGCTCACTCACGTAGTTGTGTGTGTCCGGATTATATATAGCAAATGAGAACAGACCTCACAGCAGCGTATTGATTAGGCTCTTTAGGAAAGGCCTTTCTCAATATGGAAACTGCAAGCCTTACATGCAGCAGTGACAGCTGGAGCAGGAGTTATTGATCATGTCCTGTCACTGTCAGCAGGGACTATGTGGGAGGAGACTCCAGCCATTAAAGAGCCCAGAACTTTTTGGCTTACACTGGGACCCAAGTGCAGCAGATCACAGGAGATTTGTCAGAAGGAGAATTGATTACTCTGGCAGAAAAAACAAAGACAACCCCAAGTCACAGGTGGCATCAAATTAGGGAGCAATGGTTTTGACCCCTTGGTACTTAAGGCCAGATTTTACAGCACAGAATCACAGAATGCTTTGGGTTGGAAGGGACCTCAAAGATCATCTAATTCCAACCTCTTTCCACTAGAACAGGTTGCTCAGAGCCTCATCCAGTCTGGACCTGAACATTCAGAGATGAGGAGTTCACAACCTCTCTGGGCAACCTGTTCCAGTGCCTCACCACCCTTAGAGCACCACCTAAGTGCACAATATATAGACATGCAGCTGTACTGCTAGTGGAAAAATTAGTTCCTTCACCCTAGCTATGCTGGGATTCTTCCTGCTGCACGAGCAGTACAAGAGCAAAAAAACTGGGTAGAAGAAAAGCAGCTGTCTTGTACACATGGAAGAAACACCTTCCTTTCCATTTTCTGAGTCTGCAGTTGAGGGCAGGAAGACATCCCCACAAGCAGCCAGAATGTCAACCACCCTGTTGTACACAAGACAAGAAATCTCAGAGCTATCAAGCAGGTGCTGCAGAACGCAATACCAGACTTTCCTCAGTGACAACATATTCATCATTCATAGCTGTCCTGTATTTGGACTAAGTGTCTAAATCTCATTCCCCTTGAGGGACCCTTACATGCAGCAAGCCTAGCGTCTCTGCAATCCTCAGCACCTGACCTGCAGCCCTTCAAAGTGCAGGACCTGTGTCCACTCAGATCACACTCTCTCCTCACTTCTACAAGCAGGGCCACACAGCTCCCCTTTACACACCTGCAGTCAATGGCTACCATGAGGCTGTGACCCAGCAGTCTTCACTTGCTTTGTGTGTTGGAGAGTGGAATTTTACATGGTAAAAGTTTAAATGGAGCCTTGAGAATCAGGCTCTTTAATTCTCTCCAATTCTTATCTGCTCTAATCTAGCTGCCTCTTTTGACACCCAGACTGAGTTCCCTGAGAGGAAGGCAAGTGGGAGGTGTCTGCACCAAGCACAGAGCAGTCCCAAGCCATAACAGGCTTTACACTTCACAAGTACATTTACAAACTGTCCTTCCCTCTGCTATAAACACAAGCTCACAAAAGTTTCTCGCACCTTTCACCAAACACAAACAGCTTCCCAGGGCTAACCTGTAAATCTCCCCCAACAGTATGCTGGGAACTTCTGCTTGCTGCAGTCATTCCCTCAAAGTTCCTTCTCCTAAAAAGACTCAAGTAGATGCAGAGATGTCTAATATTTTAGAAAAATTACATCCATAATACTGAATGCACATTTCACTGCATTCATAAGCAGCAAAACAGATAGGTCCAATTTGCTGGGACGAAGTTTCTCATTTTTCCAAGAGAAATGCTGAAAACCTGACCAGAAGAAGGTTTATAAATGGCCCACTATCAAACAGGTGGTCATGGGGACTCTTCTCTCAATTTCTGCCAGGCTAAGGACAGGATATGTGCGTGAAGATATGCCCAGCTGAAATCACAGTCGTTTCTCTAGTTCATAAGGACACGAGCACTTACCAGCCTGGGTCAAATTCAAAGCCTCATGAAGCCGGGACACTCACTTAGATGACCTGAAGAAGAGAAACAAGTAGCTTAGCATCCACCAAAACAGCCAGCTGGAAATCTCATCCCATAAATATGTAAAGCATAGGGAATATTTATAGCCAAGGACAACTGGGATGGCCACTTAATTCCAGGTACCTGCCTCAACCCACATCAGATCATCTGAAAGTAAAGAAAATGAACTTAGAAACACCTGGCCACATAGCCCAGCAAGAGCCAGAAATGCACATGGCAAGGAAATGTTCAAGACATTCAGGAATCACAAAATTCACAAAGCAATGGCTTCAAAGTAATGTTGGTTCCAGAAAAGACTAACCAAACCTCCTTTAGAACAGGACCCTCCCAGCTAATCTTCCCTCCCACTGCAGAGGGATGCTAACTGTGGAGCCTTCAGTACACAAGTTTGGTGATGCTAACAGTTATCTCACTCATCCTTTTAAGTCAGTGCTTTTCACCCACAAATGAGCTGGCAATTATTAGGCTCTTGTTTGAGCCAAAACATTTGTGCCTAGAGCTGTGATAACCCACACCTCCACAAGGGAGGAAGGCAAGCTACTCTCTGATTTCCAAGCAGCATATCATACTCAACCTTGCTGTTAACAGGCTTCTGTAAAGTCCCCAGCCAACCAGGGATACAAAACAGGTTCAGAAACAGCCTTTCTCTCTGGTCAAAGCCTGGGGTATTTAACTGGTTTTGTCTGGGATACAGTTAATTTTCTTCCTAGTAGCTAGTAAGTGCTGTGCTTTGGATTTGGGCTGAGAGTAATGTTGATAACACACTGATGTCTTAGATGCTGCTAAGCAGTGTTTACATTAAGGCAAAGATTTTCCAGCCTCTCACCCCACCCCAGCAGTTAGTAGGTTGAGGAGAGGCTGAGGGGGGGACATGGCCAGGACAGCTGACCCACACTGTCCAAAGGGATGTCCCATAGCACATGGACATCATGGTCAATATACAAACCAGGGGGAAAGCTGGCCAGGGGCCATCGCAGCAATTCAGGACTTGGCTGGGCATTGGTCAGCAGGCAGTGAGCAATTGCACTGTGCATCCCTTGTTTTGTACATTCTACCTATTTTATTAGACTCTCTTCCTTTTCTGTTCCATTTAATTGTTTATATCCCAACCAACAAAATTTTACTTTTTTCCCAAATCTTTCCCCATTCCACTGAGGGGTTGAAGTGAGCCAACAGCTGTGTGACACTTAGGTGCCAGTGGAAATCAAACCACAAGAGGTACCCATCACTACAAGAAGAGAATTGGGTTAATCTGGGTTAGTTAGCTGTAAGAGAGTAACTTTGTGGCCATCACTCTGTCACTGGCATGAGAGAATTCAAGAAAAGCCTTCCTCTCCCTGAAGCACTATTGCTGATGTGCTACTTTTGCCACATCAGCAGCATGAAGCCCTGGGAGCTGGGACAGGAGGCAGGGTGTGGAGCGGTTACATTCAGGGAGAGTCAGAGTGAAGGTGAATGGAACAAGCAGGCAACCAGGACATGAAAAATCAAGCTTTGCCAAAACAAATTGAAGAGGTGCCCCAGTGCTGGCCCTGCCCCAACAAGCTGTCTGGCCCCTTTCCTTGCTACAATGCTGGAGTCGGGTCTCAACTAGCACAGGGAAAAACAGCTTCACAACAGCAGAACTGCTCTGTGGAACAAACTGTAAAGTATGAGGGGAAAGGGAGAACATGCACCTCCAGGAAGGATCAGGCCAACACAAATTTGAATTTTCTTTTCCATCAACTCCCAGGAGGAACTGGTTCAGCATTAAGGCATAACCACCAGCCACATGGCAGACAGACAGAGGCTTCCAGGAACAGCTGCACCCATGGGTCCACACATGTTTCCATTGCAGATGTGCTCAGAACAAACATGCCAAAGGTTTCCTGGTCTCTCAGCACACAGTTCCTCAGGCTCAAACAGAAATCTCCTGCTTCCTACCCTAGAGGCAGCAACTATGCTACCTGCCATGTCATCCCCACTTACCTGGAAAAGATACCAGGGTTTGAAATCTACCTTTGTGATCTGAGAATTTCCATAGATACTCAAAAACTCACAGGGCTGCCAGGCAACTTCCCCTCAAACAAGGACTTACAGATCCAAAGTGACGACGTGTCCAAACATTTCTGGTCGTTTGTTTCTGAATCAGCTTTCTCCTGTCAGCATTCAGCAGCATCTGGCTAACAGCTCCTGAAACATGAGAAAGGAAACTTGGTGTCAGTCACCTATCAGCACAAAACATGCAAACAACCAGGCATGCTCAGAGCAGCCCATCACCAGGGCAGAAGTCAACAGCAAACTGCTGTACCATCAGACTACTATCTAATGCCAGGTCCCTCCACTGTAAAAGCTCCATGTCTTCACTGTATCTCAGAAAGCACAGGTCTTTTAATTATCTCTTCATCCAACAGGATGCCTGTGCAGACCAATAACTGGCCTTGAAAAGGCAGCTGTTTTTTCTACATAGGTCCAAGGGTCCCTGCTTCCCCACCTGCATTCCTGTCCAACATCAAGAATCCAGTCACCATCATCCTGCTCCACCCACTCTGCCACACCAACCTGATTTGTTTAGCAGACATCCCTGCAGTGAACAGCACAGCAAAGGCCTCCTCCTCATCTACAATACCTGAGTATCTCTTGCTACCACAGAGTGAGGATCCCAAGGTGGTTCAATTCACCACACCTCTGTTCAGAGAGGAGCATATATACTCTCTGCAGAACAGATGGACATTGTGCTCCAAAGCAGAAATGGATATAGGTGATACCCAGAAACAGGAGGCACTAATTCTGCTCATCACACTATTCACAAGTCTCTCTCTGAAAGAGCTTGCTGTCAAGTCCACATTAAGACTGCAGAAGCTACCCTGCAGAAGCTCAGTTTTAGCCTGGAGCTACAGTAGGAGGCAGCTCTTCAGCTATTCTAATTAGCATTGTAATACAAGAGGAAACTTAAACTCCTAGTTCATTTTATCCATCCTTTCCACCTCTCGTCAGTAATATTCCTTAACATTTACAGTCCTCTTTCTACCAGTCTATCACCTGCAACAGGTCCAATTCCATTGTCTTCTAGTTATTACCCACTGTTGTTCCAGTCTGATTTCTAAGCTCACTGACAATTACAACTTCACTGGAATGGCTTATTGAGGGCCCCAAGGCTCACAATGACAAAGCACACACAAACTCCTTCTTCACAAAGACACCATGTCCTGGTTACAGCTGGGACAGAGTTAATTTTCTCTCTGCTAGCTGGTACAGTGCTGTGGTTGGGATCTGGGATGAGAATGATGTTGGTAACATCATTCTGACGGTTTAGCTGTTACTATACAGTGCTTACTCTAACTCAAGGAATTCTCAGTTTCTTGTGCCAGTGATAAGGTGCATGAGAAGCTGGTGGGAAGTGTGGTCAGGACAGCTGACCAAGCTCGGAGGGAGCACAGCCAGGACAGCTGACTCAAACCAAGCACTGAAATATTCCATATTTAGTGGCATCATGCTCACTACATAAACTGAGGGGAGTTGCTAGGAAGGGCCAACTGCTGCTCAGGGACAGGCTAGGCATTGGTCAGCAGGTGGTGACTAACTGCATTGTGTATCACTTGTTTTTCTTGGGTTTTATTCCGCTCTCCCTCTCCCCATTACAATTCTTATTACATTTTACTTTATTTCAATTATTAAAATGCTCTAATCCCAGCCCACAAGTTTTACTTTATTCCAGTTCTCCTCCCCATCCCCCTGGGAGCAGAGGGGAGAGTGACCAAGCACCTGTGAGGTACTTGGTTGCCAGCTGGGATTGACCACAGTGACAGAGTGCAGCTGCACAGGCAGCATACAAGCTTGACTCTAGCTGGTTTTACCAGAGAGCATCCCTCAGTGTGAAATCCATTGCAGCTCAGTACAGCAGAGCTACTGCAGGGTAGCTCTGTTCTCTGTGTGACATGAGAAAGGCAAAACCTTCACCACAAACAGATGCCATCTCGCACAGAATTGCTTCAGACAGTTCTGTGGGCCCTGTACAGAATAAACAGCCACTTGGCACACATACAAAACCACACCACCACCCATGAGCACTGCTTTATCTCCAGTAACAAGAAAGAGGTCCCTAGCAGAGAAAGGAAGGTCCAAACAGGAATGCTTTGGACTAAAAGGAAAAGAACAAGAGAAAGAAAAAGGCAACATTTGTAGGCACCTAGTGTTTCCTCCTCATATTTGGAAAGTCCCTTGAGGCCTGAGGTAGCCAACACTTTGATTATAGGATGCATACAACTTCTGCTTGTTTGTAGTTGCAGCAGCTTAACATTCCCTGCAAAGAGGCAGAAGACTTGCAGGCGTTTCCTTATCATCAACTTATCTTGTGTTGCCTTTTCTGAACTTATAAAACAGCCTTCTTACCAGTGCTGTGGGTCAGCAGTGTCCCTTCCTCAAGAGAAATACAGTGATTATGATGCAAATAAAGCTTCTTATTTAAGGTACTGTTATCACCTTTCCAGCTTTTTCCTCTTAACAGTAGCATTTCTCTAGCACTGCTTTTTATTCAGGAAAATAAATTTGTATTACTGAAAAAATACATTCCATAACGCAATCACAGACATATTTGTTTCTAATGCAACACTACAGAAAGATTTTTTGTGGCTATCAGAGTCAGCACACACCAAAAACTTGCAGGTACAACACCAACAAGTAAGAACACCAAATGTCCTGTGACACATATCTGACCACCACAGTTAACCTGGAATATTCACTCTGTGGGCCAACCTATATCCTGCATGCATATCTAATACAGGATATTGGCACATCCTGCTTTAGGAGGTATCAATATCTCCTGACTAGCCTCATGAAAAGCAAACACAAGAGAGTTTTGTCTAGTTGCCTTCCTGTGCTTATGGATAGAGGAAACCTTGGCTTTCAAAAGTCTCAAGCCAGACTACCTGAGAAGCTGCTGCAGAAATCCTGACCAAGACAACTATCCAGGAAGATGGACAATGCAGTAACTGCACCAAGGGATGTCTGTCCACCACAGAAAAACAAGCTGTATGAAATTAAAAGCAGCACCTGTAGACTGCTGGTGCCAAGCACAATTGAAAAGGACTGCAAGGTTATTAAAGGGTCCTTTAATATTTAATGAGAGAGATCTTTTCATTCAGAGAAGGCATCTCAAAAGAATGTTCAGATCCATTGTACTGCTGGCTACATTGAAACTCATTTTAAAATAAAAGGATGACAGCTCCAAGTGCAGACTCACGTCTCCATTCTGCTTGTATGTTAATGCTCACGATTCAGATCTGAGTAATAGCATTGTAGTGACTCTTGGATTAAAATCGAGTTTCAGGAGGATTATTGCTCATTCCTGCTTTTCCATACCAATTAACCTTGACTGTCAGGCAGAAATCTCTGTTCTCTGCATGGGAACAATTCCAAGAGCTATCAAGAAAAAGGGATCAGGCTAGCTGTTGAACAACAGTCTATGTAACAAGTCCTACTTAACACCTAAGACATTTCCCAAGAAAATTAAATCCCTTGACTCCAGTCATACACAGTTCTTGTTGAATGGAAATACCACAGGACATATCATGTATCAGTCATATCCACTGCACCATGCAGAATTCTCTTAAAAATTATCAGAATCACACTTTTCTTACAGTTCTTTTCTCTCCTTCCACAAGACAAAGATCTCAGTCCCCGTAATTCAGTTGCACTCCACACCCTTAAGTGTGCATTTTATTATCTACTCTGCTGTGTTAAGAGTAGCTTAGATTCCCTAATTCTTTTATAGAAGCCAGGACTGGTCAACATTGACCAAGAAATGCTAGCATCACTAACATGTAACTGGAACAGAATGCAACAGCTGATTAACATCTGAACAGGAACAGGACAGGAAGCAAAGGACCAGAATTCAATCCCCAGAAGGAATGTTAATGGAGAATAAAAATACCCAGGGGAGATTTTGACCAGGAAATGAGCACCAGCTTTTTAATGCATATAAAGCATAGAACTACCTTTAATGGCTACACCTGAAATTGCACAAGAACCAGCTTAGCAAAAGGTCATTTACCAAGTTACCTTTAGCACAGACAGCTACATCAAGGGCTAATGACAGCTCCTCATTCAGAACTGCTGACACACCAGAAGTGTGTTTAGTTTGTTCAGTGATCCTTCCAACTCTCACAAGGTAGTTGAGGCTACAAACTTTCAGAGTCTCTTCATCTTAGCACCCTGGGATTCATGTCCTTCTTCACTCTGTCTTCTTACCTGTTCTTTTAAGACCTCACATGAGAAGACTTCTAGAGTATATTGCTCAGGAATTTAAAGAAATACCAGAACATTAGATAAAAACTCTTGGAGATTAGGAGAACTCTCTAAAGTTTCTGGAAGAGAATGGCCCCAGATAGAAAAAGCAAATCTTGATACCCTAACAACATGTATCTCAATAAAGCTGACAGGTCACATGAGGGAAATTCGGGAGTCATGGCCATAAACTTTCTCAAACACCAGCAAGGGAATGACTACAACATGCAAACATTTGAATAGAAGTGAAAGAGGGAGGTTTCTGTAGAAAATCACCATGCAGGAATTCCTTTCCCTGACCTCTGTCATATCCTGTGCTGTGTAGGAGGGGAAGAAGGGGGGGAAAATCATACATTACCTTCCTAGAGGAAGTAAAATCAAAAGGCACTAAATTAGGACAAGGTAGAAGCAGCTCAAATTTTTCAGCTACTGAGAGGCAGACTCTCAGCCCCTGTAAGTATTCCCTAAGTCTCACACAACCCCCAGCAATTAACATCAACAGTCCTCTTGTTTCAAGCTTTGTTCAGAAGTTCTGGGCAAACTGCAATCTCGATCTCTTCAGTGCCAGGAACTGAATGTCACTGAGCTGTCCCTCTAGCAGAGATATAGTAATACTAGAGAATGCTCCATTGCTGGAGCATTCAACTATACACTTGCCACAATCCACTCTCCAAAACATGCCCTCTGTCTGAGAGTCTCAGTGATGCACAGATGGCTGACACACTATGCAGTATCTACACAGTGGGACAATGGAGCACAGCACATTATTTGCATTATTTACAGAGGACAGATGGACAAGTTGCTACAGTGACCTAGCTTACTGAGCATCTGCAATGCTGAGGAGGCGCTAAGTCCAGCCCTAATGCTTGCAGGTGCTGACAAAAACAAATTTCAAAAAATAAAATGGCTGTTTACAGCAGTCAGCTTTATTCTGAAATGCTATCACTACAACCATGCTTGCAGAGTAACTCACATGCCAATTTTGTTCCCATACAGCCTTTACCAGCAAGCAGAACACAAGATGTATTGACTGGATTTATCCTATTCAACCAGAAAGAGAACTGACATCTCCAGTACTAATTCCTTGGCCATAAGTTCTGTATGTGTGTAAGTCACCACATATAATAGGTAACACATACTGTCAGAAGACAGACCAGGAAGGAAACAGCATCAAAATTGGGTGACATTTATTTCAAGCTATGGATGAAGAAAAGTAGCAAAATCCAGCTCAAACCTGCTCAGCCATCTGATTTTTTTGAAACATTAAACATTTGTGCCAAGTTTTAAGATGTTGCTTTTGCTGCCTAAACAGGACAGTAACCACATTGCAGGCACTTTTATTGGTAGGCTTAGGACGAAACTTAAAATAACATTACAGGGGTCTCACATCTGTTCTAGATAGGAAAAAGCCTCATTTACAAGAAGGATCAGCCTACTTTAATTGAACACTATGGCTAAGAATGGTCAAGTTGTACAAAGGCTCACAATGATCAGTTTGCCCATCCTCCACCAATATGCACCACAACAGGCTCTTTCATTCCATGATCACATGGCTGCGGCAAAACATGACAGACTGTTCAGCAAGTAATAAAAAGGATCAGCTTTTTCCCCAAGGTCTTGTCTACATATACACTGTACTAAATTAAATTGACTTAGAAAATAATATAAAGCAGTATAACGCTCCTGGGCAAAGGTTCCTAACTCAGTTTAAGAGCACTTTACATTGAAACAACTTAAGTTAAATAGATAGATACAAGACAAACTAAATTAAGGATGCCTATACAGGAATGCTGCACTAATATAATCACAGCTGTCTCTAATCTGATTAAGTTAAATCAGTACAACTTCTCTGCAATGACAAAATCCATGGTGATATTGACATTAACCCTTTTTTGCACTTTTCTGCTTCCAAAGATTTTGTTGTTTTCCTGTTTAGTTTGGGGGTTTTTCTTGCAAAAAAACCCACTCACGACAGTGCGGCCTGTCTCAGAATCAAAATAAGCTAACTACACTACACAAGGTAATTTAAGATACTAAAGGTATTGACATTTATGTCTTAAAAGTTTTATTAATGCTATGCCAAATAAACATCATAACAACGCTCAGACCAGTGAAGCTTAGTATTTTCTCTGCTTTCCCCAAGCAAGATGGAAAGGCTGATCACAAATACTCACACTGTACACTGTTTTCCATACTCCCACACAGCTTTTGCTTGCTGATGTCCAAAATACCTGGAGCAGTTCTGGGAAGACGGTGCTCCCCACTTGCTCATTCCTAAGGGTATGGCTCACCAACAGTTCATCTGAGCGAACTGGAGTGTGGCGTTAGAGCACGTTATCTAACTGCCCCCAGGCAGTCTTACTACTGACCCTCTTCTACCAAAATATGTTCTCCTGTTAACTGTGGGGCAAGCACATACACAAAACAAGTCTTAGGTCACAGACATAACATGCTACAAACCCACACTCTAACATCATCTCTCATCTCCTCAGTTCCCACAGCATCTCCCCAGGAAACATATCTGTCAAAATTAAATTTCAACAATTCCAAAATTAGTAGTGTTCTTTCTATTCCTCATTAAAAACTATTCAAACTCTTCCTCCTGAATATCAAGATTAATTTCATCTTCATTCTCTTGGCACTCTTTCATCTCTACCTGCTTTTTCAATCGTGTCTCTTCGAGCTTACCAGTCTTCCTCACGTCCATACCAGCAACACAACCTTTTCCCTCTCCTTAGGGCCACCTTCTACAGCTGCCTCTGAGCTACCAGGTGCAGAACTAACTTTCTCTTCAGTGCAAGATTTCCAGGTTTAGCATAGAAAGACATTATCAAGAATCCTCTCAGACCCACTTGAAGAGAACTAAATCCCTCACTGGCCTTCAGAAACGAAATTGTTCCACAACTCTGAATAAAGCAGCCCTGAAATTAACCTGAGTTGTAAGTTCTTTTCCTTTTTTTTTTTTTTTTTTTTGAAAGAGCTGTTTTGAAACCCGGATCACATGGCATCAAAGACTGTAGGTACACAAGATTTTGTCTGCTAAGGGAACTACACTTACACATTTTCTGTTTTATAAGATTTAAACTTCAACTCTCATAGGGCTGCAGATATATTTTTGCAATAAACTGTTTGGTCTTAAGTCTCAGATTCACACTGGTGTGACTATAAAGTTATGTGGCCCCACACCAACTCTAGGATTCTTTCTCACCATAAATACATGCAAAGAAGGCAGGAACAATTTCCATTCCGTAAGTAGAGAAACTGAGACACTAAGACAAAAAGCCAGATTTGTGCATTGGTTTTGCATTAAGTCGCAAGTTAAAGAAAAGCAGACTCAGCTGTCATAAGAAAGGAACTGCATGAAAATTCAGCAAGATGGTCTTATTTCTTGCACCTAAAACAAGAATGATCGAGGATAGAAAAGAGAACAGAAAGTGTGCCTGAGCTGAACACCTACCTGACAGCAATTGAGTTGAATAGCCTGCAATTCTTTATAAGAACAAATAAAGCAGCAACCCTGATCAAGTAGTAGAACAATATTTGTACTATACTCAATTCTTTCTGCTGCTGGGGTTTAATCCCAGCAAGAATCGTTTTGGTTTAATTAGCTTCTCCCTAGCAGATGGTCAGATATGAGAGGCAGAGAATGGTACAGGCTTAGCTGTTGGTTGATTGTGCAGCTGCATCTGTAGCTGAACAGTTAAGCATGTCCAGGGGTCCAGCTGTAGTTTGCACGACACAGGCCATCTCTGTCATTAACCAAATGTCAGTTTCCTCTTTCTCCAGATTATGTATCAGTCAGAGGCACATCCAAAGGCAGGTAAACAACTAATATGCAGTTTCATCACCATCCCCTTTCTTAGACAAAATCCTCAAATCTTAATCAATTGTAAGTCCCTCTTTCTTTGGTGACAGAAGCACATTCAGAAACATTGCCATGGAAACTTGAGACATCCTCTGTGCTATTCACCAGAGAAGATCTAGCACAGAAATATTTTATGATCTCTACAGCACTGAAGACATACAGCAGTCAGCATAATGAAGTAAAACTAGTGACACCAGTGTTGTGTGAGGATAACAGTGGGGTGTTCGTCAACCAAGCTGCCTGAACCTCACATCACCTACAATGAGCACCAATCACTTGCTGGAAGCTGGTAGGGAAAAGCAGAGCAGCACTGAGAGAAGCAAAGTGGTGTTTGGTGAATAAAACTGTCCAGCCAAAGGGACGAAAGAGAAAAAGGGTCATCACAGCCCCTTCCCAAAGCTGATTACATCCTGGCCCTTTCTCTTCCCAAAGGTCAAAAGTGGTGTTGCTACTGACTCCTGCAAACCAGGATTCCTACCAGGCACAGAAATCTCACACTTAACCTATGTCACAGCCACTGCCTGCTTTGGAGGCTAAAACAAATATTCCCCATTGACTTCCACTCGGCCTCTGCATCCAGGCACAATGCTGAATGCTAGAGCATCCACTCCTGTACACAGTGGCAGTAGTCATCTCAACAGGCCACAAATGCAGAACAAGGAGATGGCTTTCAAATCCATGCTTTTGGCCTAGCAGATTCAGAGCCAGGGGCAAGAACAGGCACAAAACTTGCCTCAGCTCTGTAAACAATACAGCAGCACGGCTCCTGAAGCAGCATGTAACTCTGGAGCATCTTCTCTCTTTTTTGTGGTGTGGTCCTGTAGTTAACCTGCCTCAGTTTGCCTCATTTGTTTGGTTTGGGTTTTTTTGGTTTTGGTTGGGGTGTTTTTAATGATTCTCTTAGTCTTCAGCACCACTGAGTTACTGAGAGATTTCATTCTGAGTTCAGTCACAGAAATAAAACATGGCTTAATCCAGCTTAGGAAAAACAAACAGATCCACCCATCAATCTTTCACTGATGACCTGTGTAAAGCACGCAACTGACTACAGCTCCTCTCTCCCTGTTCCCCTGGGCTCCAGTCAGTCCTTTTAACAGCAGGATCCCAGCCACAGCAGCAGGGACTCACACCTCCACCCCCTGCCCTGCACAGGGAGGCTGCCTGTCACCAACAGTCATGGGCTGCACTGCTTGTCCTTCTGTACATACTGAATTGTACCTCCTAGGCTCACCTTCCTCCCTTGGACGGAGATAACCACAGATTCCCCACCTGTGACCAAGCTGGGTTGCTTCAGCTCTTCCCTCAGACACAACTTCTCTTTGTGGCAGATGAGTCAGAGAGAGCTCTCATCAACTACCTCCTTCCACATCTGTCATCATTGCTAGCACCACTGCTGTTCTGGAGCTAATTATGAGCATCAATTGTCTCAAGGGGCAATTGCAGCAAAGGCCCATCACTTCAGTTTTACCACAAGGTCAGCTATTCCAGACTACTTTACATCCCCCGCCAGGCATCGCTCTTGTAAAACTAAAATGCCTTTACCACTGTTGTCCTTTGGGATAGTGTAAGTCCATTAATTATTCTAAGGTTAAGGAAAACCACTCCTTTTTAGTAATGCCTAACAGACAAGCTGTTTCTTCCCCTACAGAGGGCTCCCTCCTGCAGATCTCCCATAAGTAAACCCTACGCAGCTCTTCAGAGAGCAAGCATGGAATGAGAAATAGTCGAGCTACAAGTGAAGTCACCCCTCCTCGAAGGAGCTCTAACTGAGGACTAATAAACCCCAGATATATTAAAGAAAGCAAGCCACCACACTCCAGGTACCTTTTTTTTGTCAAGTGTCAGACAAGAACCCAAAGAGCTAGCAGCTCACTGCTCATCTAAGGGCAAAGACCCTGGAGGAATGCCAGCATATAGCCAGGCAGATGTTGCACAGACAAGGTGTTTGCTCAGTATCGACAGTGAGCTGTTTACTCATGCCTTCAGCTTCATGCAGCTGCCTGAGCCCGGCTCTGCTGAATCCGTGACTCTGGACTAAGGAATGTCTCAACTGGACAAACACCACATCTGCTGCCGGCTCAAGGTGACTGCCCCAGAATCAGACCAATTCCCAATTTTACCGTCCAGCCATAGCCGTGCCTTCTGCTGTCTATTCCAGCAGGGGGAGATGTAGCTACTTGGGAGGGTTACAGCTCTAGCCAGAGGAACACAACTGCCCAGGACTGGATACAGGAGCACAGAGGCCTGGATTCCTACAGCCTTGAAGGCCAGCAGGGAAGCCAAAACAAGGAGTTAGTGACTTTCTCTTCACAATGTATTAAAACTCACCAACAGGATGGAAAAAGGCCAATAATAAGCCATACTTCCTCCCTGGCCAATGTCACATGCATTTCATTCTTATTCCATCACTCCTTTCCTGGCAATTGCAAAGTGTCGGCAGAAGCAGTATGTAATCCAAAACAAGACCTCCAACTTTGCAGCCATAGCCCATATTGCATGACAAAGCTGAAACAGCCAGTATGACAATGATTATACCCACTTAAATGTTCTATCAGTAACCTGCCACACAATCCAATTTTAGATTTATATTTTGCTACCACCTCCTGTTGCTGCAGGGCATATTGTCCAGTCTGCCACCGTGGAACAGAGCAGGGGAGGACATAAAATGAAGATTCAGGCAATACACTTTCTCAGCATCCAAGCCCTAACAGTCACGTATGGAGTTGGTGGCAACTAGTTTGAAATAAAATGCACAGTTTAAATGAAATCAAAAGAGAAGAGAGCCCAGTGTGAATAATTTCCAACTGTTTCACAATGCTAAGAGCCTTGGAACAAGCAACATTCCCTTAATCATTGAGATCCTGCTTTGAAAAGCGATACAACCCTCTGGACAGAGGGTGGCATGGACCCGCTTGCAGTGTGCTCTGCAGTGACTCACGTGGAGAGTATGGCGATGGCCAAAAAAAAGCAAAAACAAAGCTATAAAGCCAGAGAACTTCTGAGAGCAAATTCTTTCATTCCTGCTACTATCCAAGGATGGCAGTAGGGAGGTCTTCTGCAGAAGACTAACTTTAATAAGGAAATGACTGGCAGGTCACAGAATTTCAGACAGCTAGAAATTGCATGAAAGGCAATTGCTAGAAAGGGAAACTGCAGAAGATGCAAGCAAACTGAGTAATGAACAGCTCAGGGCTTACCCAGAACACGGTCTGCTGTTACTCCCACAAGCCTTGCCTATGAGCTGCCCATAATGGCACTACCAAATGGGAACACGTTTCCCTGCGCCAGGCAAATGAAAGACTTGTACAGACAACAAGGATGGCTTGCATGACGGATGCATAGCAAACTAGTGACCATTTCTCAAAACAGATCAGGGATCCCAAAATAACAGCTACATCCTGATCTGCCATCCTACAGCAAACTTCCTGTCCTCAGCTCTTGGGGTACCAGCTAGAAAAATATTTTCCAGAAGCTGGAACAGAACATTTACCCACTGACTGGGGGAAGCACTCTTGCCCGGGTTAAACCCCAGAGCCATTCCATCTCCAGGCAGACATCTTATGTACTGAGCAGCGCTGGATGGCACAAACCACTCAATCATCTACTGATTGCCAACAGCACACAGGCTGCCGGGGGAGGGGGGAAGAGCCAACCTTAATTGGCCTTATCAGTGTAAATTAAACCGTACAACACACCCAAGCAAACAGTCAGTTCCTTTGGAGAAGAAGGCATGAGTTATTTTGCTGCAGCTATAAAGGAAACATTGCTGCTAGGACATGCCCCTGGAGTGACTGTGCCGCTCAGCTCTCCGGGTGCATTCCTGGGGTTGTTTAACATGGATTCAGCTCCAGCCTTTCCACAAGCAAGGAGTCTGAACCCTGAATGCCATCTGCAAACACAGCCAGACTCCACCTCCTGCATGCCTGCAGGCCACCAGGTGTGGCCAGGAATGGCACAAGCTACACACTAAATACACCTTTGATGTGGAGCTGAAAGCATGTAGCCACGGGGCATGAACAGCACGCCGCCCGCCGCCGTGCTGACTCCCACTGCAGGAATGCTGCTGCAACCACAGGCCAAGGAAGGCAAACACATTGCATTCCTCACCAGGCAGAGAAGGAAAACAAGTAGCAAGCCCACACACCCACCCTGCTGACACCCGCCATGCTCCCTCCCCACACCTGCCTGCATGGCCACTGTCAGGACCCCAAGGACAGCTTCAGCCCCAAATTAGTGTGAGGGTCACGTTCTCCAGGCAACCTCTCGAGCCCATGGGACAAGAGAAACAGAGCAAGGCAGGAGAGTTCTCAAGTGGGCATGCAAGCCACAGGGAGAAGAGCTGCTGCCCAGGCTGGGAAGTAGCCACAGTCCAGGGCAGGAACTCTGTGCACTAGCCTGGGATGGGAATTTCCCTGACTTTTCCTGTAAATCAAGGGGCAAACACAACACTGGGATCCCTTGAGCTGAGGGGGCAGGGCTGAATAAGAAGTTGACTTTGGGCAACAGGGATGCTTGGAAGGATCCAGATCTTTTTCTATCCCTAGGAAACCATCCTACCTTAAGTCAACTATCTTCTCTGGGATGGAGGCACTTCCTCATTACCCCAAAATCCTTCTCTAAATGCTTGTCTCCACTGCCCACACACAGATCTGACCTTCACTGTACAACATTCTTCCTCTACAGCACTGACACCAAGTCATTTCAGCAATCAAGAGAAGAAAAACTTAATGTACAAATACCCAAGCCATCAGGTACCCGCTTATCTCAGAACCTCATCATTTTGGAGTTGCAAGGAGACTGTGCTCTAGTCAGAAAAAACATTATTCCTCCTTCATGTGGCACTCCTACAAATCCTAAAGCTTTCCAAAGAATTCACATTCTCAAATATGAAGTTACTCTGAAGGATGTCTCAGATGTGAAACTGTCAGCAGAATTCTCAAGTCTATATTGTGAACTCCCCACATTGTGAATCTGCATTTACTCTGTGCAACGTAAGTAAACAACAACCCACTCCTGAAAACCTTAAAAATCCATCACCCAGTGTTAAGGGCTAACTCTGACACACGATAGCCAATACTCTCTCAGCACTAAACAAGGAAAACCAACACTCCCAAGAGCACTGCAGTAAGAATATATCCGACTTGAATGTAACAGACACAAAACAGGGTCAGGAAATTCAGAGAGCACCAATTAAGGGCTGAAACACTGTAACCTCTGGGAAACCTGAAAGGGGAAAGGTCAATGTAGCCATAAGCTCCAGAGACATACCAATGCATCTAGCAGGCTGCTGGACCAGGGATGATTTATAACTCTTGCAGCCCAGCTGCTCCACACCCGACATGTGCATTTCAAGGCCCTCACAGAGGGAAGTGATCTGATATTAAGTAACAAGAACAGACCGGACCAGACCAAGGTCCAGTACTTTCTTATGCCTGTTGAAATTCAAGGCCTCAGGCTACCTGTTCCACTCATTATGCTGTAGCAGCTCCAATACTTGGAAAAATGAGGCATGAAAGGCCAAATTTACCAATAGATTTATATCCAAAGATATAAAAGATATAAATAGAAGCCTGGCAGGATCTATAGATTAGGTGTCTAAACCACTGCATGCAGGAGAATGGACTTCTCCCCTTCTAACCACTCCATACCTCTCCAACCCCAGCCACCACAAGAAAACCCAATTCAGACAGGACGGAAGCCCCTGCTGTTCTGCACATTGCCAAGGGCCATCCCTGTGCAATCCACTTGGACGGTGACGGCACCTGAACTCCGCAAGTCTCAACAGTGCAACCTGCAATGGCTGCAGCTCTCACAAAATGTAGGTCTGCTTGTTTCCCAGAATAGGAGCTGCCTCTTCAGCTTCTCCTCTCCCTTCCCCCACTACATCTTTACTTTTCATAGACTCAATGCTGTTTCAAGGTACCCTCATCCTGCCACCGGTGGGCGGGTGAGTGGGGGAAAGGGGCCCTTTATAATTGTAGTGTTGCAATCTGCCAGCCCGGCCAGGCAGCCTGTTCCCGCCTGCACTGCATTAAATACCTTATAACTGATTACACCCCCATGGGGCATGATTAGCAGCCTTCAGAGAACAAAGTCTACTTTCATAAGAATAAGAACAGACACGTACTGCTAACCTACTACACAGCTGGGCAGGTGAGGAAACAGGGAAGAAAGGAGGGTGTGTGGGGGGGAAGAGTTAACTGTACTAACTCTATTCCTTGCCTCCCCTATCCTGGTTGAGTTGAGATTTCCACTGCCCCGCACAGTAGTACCCCTCAGACCAAGCCCACAAGATTCAGGTAACAAAACCTCATAAACAAACTGTTGCCTGCAAAGTCCTAACCTGAGAGAGGCAGGGCCTCGAGGCAAGCAGATCGAGCTTTGCTCTGGGTGACAATTCCTTCACATCAGTTCCCAGGAAAAGGGAAGGGTGAACTCCAACTTCAGTATCAAAAACAAGGAGAAGGAGGGAAAGCTCAAAATACGACCACATATCCACGCCCCTCTCTAACCTCTGTATACATTGGAAAGGTCTACATAAGTAACAGCAAAACATCTAATTCAGTCTGGAGGTTAACAGCCCTCCAGGTGATGATTTTTTCTAGTGGGGAAAGAGGAGGTAGCAAAGAGGGGGAAAGCCCTCTCCATATGAGATAAGTAATAGGGATCCCCAAACATACACAGTCCATATTCGTTGCTGGAACAAAGAACCAGCTTGATGGAAACTCAGCCAATCTGACATGAAATGACCTACAGCTCATTAGCAAAGTGCCTTCCAAATCTCAAAATGCCCACACAAACAGCCACAAATATATTTGGTGCTATCTGGCCTCCATCTCAACAGAGCAGAAAAAATCAGGCTATACAGCCTTTTGACAAAAGCAGTAAGAAAAATGGTGGCAACTCCAAGACTAAAATAAGCCTAGGATGAGCCCTTCCAGCTACTCTCCCCAAACCTCCGACATTAGAGAACACAGTGTAAAGCTCAAGGAAAATGGTCTGATTTGAGAGAGAAGCCCATGCAGAAGCTCCAACAAAATAGTAAGAAGTCTCCTAATTGTGTCCTCTTGGAAACAACCACCTGCTTTACCCAGAGCCTCCTCGTTTTGCCCACAGCCCCGTGAATGCTCATGGTACCATCTGGAAGCACTCATGTTCAGCCAATGTATCTAGAGGGGCCCTGCTGACACATTCCACCAGGATTCTTACCCAACCCACCCAAGAAAGGGTTTGTTAATGAGTAACCAACCCAGCTGAAAATGATCTACTTGTATCTGCTTTACTCAGCAGCTGGCCCTTCAGCCAGCAAACACGAGATCTCTGAATTGTACTGTCCAGTCCCATCTGTATGGCAAAACCTGCATACTCTCTTTATTACAGGAAGACTTGGAGGTACTGGTTGACTTTAGGCTCCGATGTACCTGCCATTGATATAAAGCATCAATACATTTAGAGTTACATTACCAAACAGATTGTGCTTTCAGGGTTTGGATAAATGAGAGCTTTCACCACAAACACGAGCTAGTCATTGGAAGCTCCAGGAGGTAATTTAAATTATCACAGCCAGCACAAAAATAGTTTTACTTTGGGAGTTGAAGTTGCAAAGCTGTAATAAATCCAAGTGGCACAGTAAAACTTCTTATAAAAGCTTAAAATTAGTTTTGAAGCCCCAAATGGCCTTGCATATAATTTGATTCTGCTACCGTGGGCTAGCAAAAGGGAAATCACTCTTCACACTGTAAAAAAAACTGAAAAACTCTATCATCCTTCAGCTCCTAGGAAACAGAAGAGGTAGGCTTACATTTCATGTCTCTATATATATGTGTAAAATACATAGAAATAATAAAAATATAAATAAAATGTTAAACCTACAGAACTAACAATGACTTGTTCAATCCCACACAGTGCTGGGCAGCTATCAATCAGGCATCAGAGCTCAAATTGGAGCATTGCAATCCAACACTCTCTCCTGGCTGCTGTACCTTCATTGATACCCTGCACCCACACCCATTCCCAGAGCAAACTGCCTTCCACTGCCGAGAAGCGCTCGTGCTATTCCGATACTGGTATTCGCCACCAGAGCAAGAGACCCTAATTTAGCCCCGCACGGGCCTTCTGCAAACTGCTAATCCCCACTCCACAGCTGCTTTTCAAATGTACAGGCATGAGCAAACCGTAAACGATTTATGGCGCGTGGCAGGAAGACTCCTGGCTCCCTGCGTAGGCGGGGTTTTGGGACAAGATCATGCTTGGACTAATGTTTATATTGCGAGTTGTCAGTCGGGCAGTAAATCATCTCTGGAGCTGCACAGTAATACAGCCCCATCCAGCTGGGGCCTTGACGACACTGAATTCTGTTACAGCCGTTTCAGATACACCTGGGGACCTATCTGCAAAGGCATCATCTAATCATGGAAAAATTAATACACTTATAAGTAGAATCTACCAAAATTCTGCAGCCCCGCAAGGGTGATTCACTTTCAGGAATCAAACCAAACTGGGATGAGATGTTTGCCAAAAATGACTCTCCACATTAGTCCTAGAAGAAATTGGATTGAGTGCCTACACAGACATCTAATAATGGAGTGTATCTCAAGCAAAATGCAGCTACCTGAGAAAACCCTTCTGAGCGAAGTTTTCATTTCCCAGTTTTCACATAACTGTAGTGTAAGCAATGCTTAAATTCTAAAAGGGAAATAAAGATATTTTGCATACTTTAGTGCACAAAACACTTTCTGCTCAGAAAAATAAATGCGCTTAAAGGCAGAATGTAAGTTTGAAGTCCATTCTCAAGAAAGGTCACTTAAAACAACTTAATTTTAAGCACAAAAATCCTGTTATTTTCCGTTTTTTTTTCTCATTTGAAAATACTTTTCATACAATACACTGGGTGCAGATCTCCCACAGATAAAAGAAAAGGGAGAAGAGTTCTCAATAATGAAAAAAATATAAATAAAATGCTCAAGGGAAAAAACCCAGAACAGTAGCATTAACTGCAATCACTATTTAGTTATGTGAGAGACAACAGATTTCAACTCATCTCCCTAGAATATTTTTAACCTTCCCGTTGGCCAGCAGCAGAGTCATCACTAATGAACACTAAAGCTGCGGGAAGAAATCTGATTTAGGAGACAGAGCAGCAAAGCATCGTTGAGGATTGCAGAGAGCTTGTGAAGCAAGACATATGCAGGTCTAAAACCAGTTACAGCATATGCCAAAATAATGGTCAAAAACCTTACAGCCACAACAATTATTTCATTATTACCTTGGGAAAAAAACTTACATTCTTTTGAAACAAATACTATAAAGTAAAACTCACCTAAGGCTTTTTATGAGCCTATGTGTAATTCCTCAATAGGCAGAGAGACTATCTCATCTGTCCCTTTTGATTTCAGAACCATTAGTGCATGAGTCTTATATTAATGCAGCTGGACAACTGAGATTTTAAACACAAGAGTAAGAAAATCTAGTTATGATTCCTACAACATTACCAAAGCCAGCTTTATCACATAGTTAAAATACAAATATACAAATCAACCAAGGACATAGAAGTCACTGTGGGACTTCCAAGTCTGAATTTGTTGACCCCTAAGAAATCAAAAATTTAAACCAGTTCTCTCTTGCCACCAGAAGCTGGTCAGATACTCTCTGCCTAAAAACCATTCTAAGCCTTGCAGGAAAACTTACTTTCTAATCCTGACCCATCTCACTTTAACAGCAACACAAAACTTCTATGAAAGTCGGTAGCCATTTACTCTCAGCTGTTAGCACCGCCACAAAAGGGTTGAGCCCTGAAGCCCATGTTTGCTCCCACAGAAGCCCACAAGGCCCATACAGGGACCTTGAGGTTTACATACCCTGCTTCTGTCTATGAAAATATACAAAGAGACTCCTTCCTTCGGTTCCACTTGCATTTAGGCAAACATTACAAACACACAGCTTTTTATACATATCTTCATGCCACTGCCACTTATCTTTACTCACCTATGCACCAAATGGAATTTATACCTACTTGCACCACTAATGATTCTCCTGATCCTCAACAGATTGGACACAAGCACTGGACACAAGCTGTCTTCACAGACATTAGTATATTGAAGCTCATGCTATAACACACCAGAACTCACTTGAACAACCTTAAGGCCCTGCCTTTCAGACACCTTACAGACTAAAGTCCACAACAAGACTGCAATGTGGAGAGGCCAAACTCCACTCATTCTTTACCCTCTTGCAAGCAAAGGGAAGAAGCAAGTGCTTTGCATGATCACTCAGCGTGAAAAGACAATAGCTGCATGTCTCCACATTCATCAGTAAGACAGTCCTCTACGAACTGTGCTATCTTTCCACAGACATTGCTCTTCACCAGCTTAAAATCCTCAACTACCACGACTAATCTGAACAGCTGCAGTGCTTTGTGGATTTGTTCTTTGGTTGGTGATTTGTTTTTGTTTTTTTTTTTTACCCTAATACAGTTACCACAAAAATCAAGGTCAGCAAGCAACCTAACATAGCACTTAAGTAATTCAATACCTTGCCCCTGACACAGACCAATACATTAAGGTGGTTTAGTAGCTGGAGCAAGAAGCCTCAGTGGACAATTATGGAACATACTGCCCTTTCTTCAAACCTTTACCTGTTAAGAGATTGGATTAGGTCTGAAAAAAACACCTTCTAAAACAAGTTCTTTAACTACAGCAAGTCTGAACATTTCCACTCCTAAGTGCTTGATCTTTTCTGAATCCCACTCAGCTCTTAGCCTCAGCGCTATTATGTGGTAGTGAATTTCCACAGATTAGACATCATGTGAAAATACTTTAAAATCATTATTCAGTTTGATGCCTATCAGTTTCACTGAATTGCATTCACCTCAACTGAAGATTACATTCCAGCTCCTTCATCCCTGCACAGCAGTCTTCCTCAGGCTTGGCACCCAACATCGTTGAAAAGCAGAGGAAAACTGAGCCCACCCAAGTGATGCTAATACTGCATTCTAACCATTGCAAAGCTATTCTCACACTCCTACATGGCTTTCCACGCCATTTCCTTCCTAAGAGCAGCTCCCAGGAGGACACTCCGGAGAGGCTGGCTCATGTCATTCCAACTACGAAACATCCTGCAAGCTGCTGCTTTTGGCCCTCTCTGGCTGAGCATATTTAGAATAAAAACATACATGAACATCCTGACAATGAAGGGAATGGTTTCTGAGAATGGAACAAACAACAAAGCAAAAAAGAGAAAATTGTCCTTGAAGTCAAAAAGATTCAGGCCAGGTTAGTGAACAAAACAAGCAAATAGTTCCTGGGAAGGCAAAAATGGTGAGGTCCCAAAGTACCCACTTGCCTTGAACAAGGCAGGGCCTGACTTGCACTCCATAGCAATTTCACCATGCTACAGAATACACAGAACAATGGATCACACTGGGGTCTGCTTCATTTTGAAGTCACAGCTTGAAACACCCTTTCAGTTTCTCCTCCCCCTAGCTTTACTAAAGCATTCAATACCACAGTATCTGAGCCATCTACACACTTACGGGTTCATCCTCAAACCCTCAGTAAGACTGGTGTTTATCATCTTTTCCAAGCAAAGAATGAAGAGTAAAAAATAGTAATGATCTGAACACAATAAATCTGTGGCAGAAATTAGGTATCTTTCTGACCATAGCATCGCCCTTCCCCTCCAACCATCTGTAAAGGTATTTCAACTTTAAAAAGTAACATTCTTTCTACTACAGTTAAAGATTCAGCCAATCTAGATCTAAGGAAAAGCCCTCAGGTAGGGGAACTGGCAGGGAAACAGGATGGATGATTTCATGCCCTAAGGCATTCGTCCTGTTTGCATAGGTTACACACATAGTTCCTCTGCAGTCCTGCATAAAATGAATCTCAGAGAGGATCATATTTACACAGTTACTAGAGATCTGAAATACACACAGCTGGCATGAATGCCAACAAGCACTCTCTCCAAAGCTCAGGGTGTCATAAAGAAAGGAGATATCTTCCCAGCCAAAAGCCCTCAAGCAAGGAGATGAATATACCCAGTTTCAGGACCTTAAATTTACTCTCAAACCATTAAACAAATCAAATGGTCAAGGAAATCTGCTCTATTATGACAATTCCAGATCCTGACAAGCCCAGTAAAAAAAGCAACATGAATCAAAAATGTGTCATGCCAAATCCTCATTTATTAGCAGAGGAATCCTGCCCTCAATCTGTATCACATCCAGGTTCATTTGAGACCTCTGTATACTGCATTTCTCCTAGCAATATGTAAGGCAGAGAGTTCTGATGTCACTCTGTGCTGGAGAAGCGAGGCCCCTGACAACAAACACACTATGCAGTAAATCTGTCAGGACCTAACCTCCAGAACTGCTTCTTGGGTCTACACTGTAGATGTGGTGATACATGGAAATCTCAGAATCCACTTTTCAGTGGATTCTCCATATAATATGGCAGACATTTTAACAGGTTAGGGAGCTCACCTTCAGAAAAACCATCAGCCTCTAAGACTCACAAGCATGAAATCAACTACCAAAAAATACAGTAAAATACATTTTACTAAAACCCGCTTACTTTGTTACCCCTCAAATAGCTTTTTTCATCTTTTTAAAAACACTTTATATGCCACACCAGCCACAAGCCCTTTTTCCAAGCCAGCTCTGGTACCAATCAGACCAGCATGCCAACCAAAATTAATTTGTGCCCTCTGACTTGATTTTTTCTGCTCTGTGACAAGAAACAGGTAGACTTGCAAAAGACTACATCTTTTTCAAGGCTTTAGCCTATCTCCCTGACAAGCTACACCATGACTGTATTTAGAGTGGATGGCAGAGATAAGAATTGAGGGTTTGTTGGCTGTAAAGCAAGTGACTTAGCAGGAGCCAACAAACAACTTGAAACAGAGTGGAAAAGCACGCAAGGTCATCTTTAGTTCAGAAAGCTGGTTTGGAGAGTGAAGAGGCAACAGGTCTTGGCAAGTAACTCATCCCCTCCTGACCCAATGCCTTGTTAATGTTAAAAAGATGAAAATAACCATGGGCTGCACTTTGGAACTCCACTGGCCCTGCTGAAATGCATTCACAGGATTTCAAGAGCACTGGGTGCCTGCAAAGAAATGAAAAAGTCCTCTCAATACCACAGCTAAGACCTGGTAGCTTAAATGCCGATTTAACACCCAGAAGCTAAATCACACTGCATGCAAATCACTGCTGGGATATAGGTGCTTTCTGCAGTGATCCACTAGGAAGTGAAGAAAAGGGAAAGGAGTCATTATAAAGGTGATCTGACAGTGTACAATCAAAAAACCAGTGGCTGTGTACCAAACAACTGTTCCTCTAAACTGGATCCCAACAGTGAATTCAGGCACACCTGCACCACCCATCATGGGAACAGTTAAAATTTATGTGGAAAAATAATGTGGTGGAACAAATAACCTGACAGAACAGAGGGTCACTAGAACCACCTAACTTTGACATTGCCATTATTGCAAGAGCAGGATCATCAGAAAGGATTTCATTTGGATTACGGCTGGGCAGATCCCTTGTGAATTATACGGACAGCATGACTACTTTGGCACTGATAGAGCACATTTAAGATTGCTTTCCCAGATGGCATGTCAGGAGCACTGGCTTACATCATAATTGAACTTTTCTTCCCAGAACTCTTGCTGAATTTCTCAGGGTCACTTCCATTTCACTGACACCCCAGCCTCTCAATTCTGGCAACACAGGCCTACTATGATGCACAGAACTCCACAGAGAGGGCCAGTGTTTCAGGTGAGTGGTTCATATGTCCTCAAAATATTTGAGTAGTGGAATAAAAAGAACACAGTCTGACTCAGCTCATTCCTGCCTTTCTTACCTGCTGTCTGACACTTCAGTAAGGATTCATTGCTTCATCTTATACAGGCCCTTTATCCCAGTTCCTTCTCTGCATCTGTAAAACAAAAATGCATAGCTCTGAAAAGCTTTCAGTGGCACAGAACTATCTACATGTGATAGATGATTCTTTTCAGTGGACAATTTCCACCTGGCATCTCTCAGATCTAGGTTATTCTCAGCCTTGCCAGATCTGTGTATCATTTGCACGCCCTGATACCTACCAATGCTCATGTGCGCCTAAAAATCCATGTATTAGCACTCAATCTTTTACTCTGCTCTACGCAGAATGCTCAAGCTCAGAGCCAGAAGAAGCACAGCATTTACTGTTCACCTGTTTTCCTTTAAAGTCTCCCCATGTTCCCAGAGGCTGCACACTAGTTTCATAGGGGGAAGCATTCCTTGCACTAGAGGATGACCAGGCTGGCAGAGAATTTCCCATTAACCCCTGCCCACTCTGACACCAGAGGAATGCTGACTCTTCCCTTCCAACCCTGCCTCTGCCAGTTACACTCCGGTTCTTTAACACATGTGCTGGCCCAGTCTTGTTCTGCTTTGCAGCTCCTACTCCAGCAACGCTCCCTACAGAGACACTGCTTTCTCATCCCCCACGCCACCTAATTCTCCATCACTCAGAAAGTACTACACCCTGCAGTTATGAACCAGGTTCTGCCTGCCGATCCCGTGCCTGCCCTGCTCCCTGACAGGGGTCTCTTCGCGGGAGGGAGAGCTCCGTAACGCCCTGATGGCTGAGGCAGTGCCATCACCACCCTTCCCCACGGAGACCGTTCCTTCCCTGGGGCCGGGGCTGTGGCCTCGCCGCCCTCCCGCACCCGGCCCCCGCCCCACCTGCCTGACCCCCTCCCGCCCGCCGCCCACGGTGCGACCCGCCCGAACCCGCTGTCCTCGGAGAACTCTACAATTCCTCGCCACACACGTGGACAGAAAGGCCCACCCCGCTCGCTGGGCGCCGCCCGAAGCCCGCAGAGGGCTGGGGGCGTAGGGGGCCCCGCCCGGGACTTGGTCCCCAGCCGGTCGCGATCCCCGCTCCCCGCCCCCGGAGCCCCAGCCCGGCTCTGACCCGGTCGGGCTCGGCTCCACCAGGGGTCCCAGTGACTTTGCGGCCGGTTCGGCGCCGGTTCGGCCCCGCCTCGGGCCCGCCCCAAACTTTGCCCCCGCCCGGCCCCGGCCCCGCGCTCTCGCCTCAGGCCGCCATTTTGCCGCGGGGCACGCCGGGTAATCCGGCGGAATCCCCACGTCGCGGCGCGGCTGCGTCATCGGGCGGCACGCGCGGGGGGGCGGGGCGGGGCGGTCCCGGCAGCGTGAGGGGCAGTGGGCCGGGAGCCGTTCCTGCCCCTTCCCGCCTGCCCCGGGACCTGGGAACACCCTGAGGGGCAGTGGGCCGGGAGCTGTGGCTGCCAATGCCAGGGGGCAGGAGTCGCTCCTGCCACTTCCTACGTGTCCTGTATTCTTAGATACCAACTAACAGCCTGGGTGTACGCACCTATCCCAGCCTGTCGCTAGGGAAATACAAACCCAGCCGTGGGACCAGGTGGAGAGGGAGGGAGGTAGAGTAGGAAATGGAGAAACCCACCTGAAACCCCCCAAGGACAACTCTCCACATACATCCACCTTAAAGGAGAGGTGAGGAGGACAACGTGTGCCAGGGAAAAGCTAGGCAAACCCTGACACAATTTGTGAATGTGCTTTGGTATTCGTTTGCAAAATCTTCCACTATGTTGTTCTAGTCTTGGGTCTTTGAAAAATCAGTTCATTTTAATTTCTAATGAAATCACTCCATTTATTCAACTCTGAGCTCAGACAGGTACTTTTTCCATTGCTTCTCATGCCCAGTGCATAGACTTACTCACCCACTGCTGTTGTCCTTTCTTTCACAAACATCTCATGAGTTGATGATTCACACAGTAAATAATGGAGCCTAGTTCTGAGGAAATTTGCCTGGTTCAGAAAAGTTATGAGAGTATTTACATGATGTTCTTCAATGTACTACTACATTTACAAAGCCTTCAGATTTACATTCAGGTAGTGCCAGGCTCACAGTACGGTAAATTCTGCCCAAATGGTCCCTTCTCTTACACAATAAAAGACAGGTGCTCAGCAGGACCCTGCTTTGATGACCTTGGGAATATTGTGCAAAAAAGTCTGCTGAGCGCCCAGCAAGTGCCGTCTGCACCACACCACACGTCAGCCAGGGATATTTCAAGAAAGCCTTTGGTACTTGTGCCCCCATAAATTCTCCAAATCCTCCCTGTGCCGGAGTCAGATAACAAGCAGAAGGACAATGGCTCCAAGAATCCAGGCTGCCCATCTGCTCTTCACTTCCAGATTCTTGCTTCCACAGCGCCAGCTGATGAAATTTTCATAGCTGATGAGGTTTCTCATTTCCACCAGGCCTTGCTGCCTTGGAGCCTTCACAGCTGTGGTCTGTTCAGGTTTCCATGGGTGAGCACTGATGGCAGCAATGATTAGAGTACCTTGCTTTCTTTTAGTGACTTGTCAGAGTAGGATCTTCAAGCTTTTTCCAAGTCTAGGTGAAATAACTCCTGCAGGAAGGAGAGAGGCTGACTTTCAGATTGTCTCATTATTTACTGCTTCCATTAAACGCAACTCTTCTCAAAATCAGATCTCAAGGTCAGACTGCCAAAATGAGACAGGAACTTGGCTTGGCCTGGCTGAGCACCAGTCACCTGCTCCAAGCACCAAAAAACACTCTTCCCTCAGATCCCAAAGGCCTTGATTCCCAATCCTTCTTCCTCTCCACATACATCCACCCTGCCTTTCCCCATATCCGGTATGCTTGTGAGCTGGACTCACCATTGCCCTGAGCCCAGAGATGTGACATGATGCAGAAGCATGACGTTAGGTTACATTATATTCATTTATATAACACCATTAATACCGAAGTGCAGCTCACTGCTAGAGCCAGTTGCTCGCTAAAGCCTCTGAAGTTCAATTAACAAGCACCAGGTAATCTAACACTTGACTCCCAATAATCCTTTTATTTTAAGGGGCCTCTGGCGGATGTAAAGCCCTCAGCAAACAGTCCTGGAAGTACATTTGAGATTCTCTCAAATACCAGCTGAATTTATGACCCTTAGTGAAGAGCAGGGAGGAATCTCTTCAAAATACTTTCCAGTTGGCAGCACTTTATATAGACCCTTGTAACTGAATAAAAGGAACCCCTGGAGGGGCAGGTGCCACCCTGTGGAGGGACAAATCCTTCTGAAGTGCCTATGGTCTTGGCTAGTGAAAAAGGAGATGCCAGAAATAATGTCTCCCCACCAGAAGAAGGCAGTGCAGGCTCAGTCCTCTGAAGTTTTCCATCAAACCTGGTCAACTGGGGAAGATGGTGGGTGCTGGACAACCCCTTGGTGGCTGACTTGGAGGCTGTCACCTACCTGAGAGTTGTAGTGATGAAGGGACTCCTATGAAACACTTGCCTCCTCGGCTACTTCTCTAACTCCAGTTGCACAGAGGATTGATTCCCCAGTAGACATCAGCTGGGAAACTTTCAGAGGCAAAAGATGTTCCATGGATGGGCTGAGCCCACCAAAACCAAAAAGACATGAGAGTTCGAGCAGAGTTTTCACTCTGGGATATGCTAATATAAGAGGAACTCAGCACCCAAAACTAACAGCATTTCAGGAACAATAAGATCAGTGAAATACTGCCAGGCTGTGACAGTCAAACAAGTCTGTGGATGCTGAATTGGACAGCCAACACATTCTGCCAGTATGCCTGGAGCATACACCTACCAGACAA
Organism: Parus major; assembly: GCF_001522545.3. Lineage (NCBI taxonomy): Eukaryota > Metazoa > Chordata > Aves > Passeriformes > Paridae > Parus > Parus major. The sequence continues at coordinate 36,431,113 of NC_031770.1, read as the reverse complement.
ATACAGCCAACCCGCCAATAAAACAGTTGCTAAAAACATACCCACGTGTGTAGTTCAGGCCATCCCACCACAACAGAGTGAGGGCTGTTGTGGTGGGATGGCCATGAAACTCACAATTTTGAGTTTCATGGAGATTCAACACTCAAAAAAACGCTGGAATCATTTCACAAGCAAACACACTACCCAGCACTGGTGGCTGAAGAACAAAACAGCACTGACCCAACCCAAAATGAAGTTTGTCTTATGGGACTGCCCAAAGGTACCCATCGTGGTTGGGATGTAGCTGCACTGGGCACTGCAGAAGCAGACACAATATCCTGCCCTCGAGACTTGGATCTCTGGATCTCTTGAATCTCTCCCAAAGCACCTCTGGCAATATGAAAAGGAAGATGAAGGCAGAACTGGGGAACAATGCCACAAATCCACCATTGCAGCCCCCCAGTGCGTGGCACAGCTCAGTGGTTTCATGCCATTACGGGGTTTGATCAGAGCACAGTGTACAGCTCACAATGGTACTTCAGACATACTTAGGGGCACCTTCCCCCAAACTGTACGCTTGAGGAATAAACTGCACATCAATGCTTGCCCATTACAGTTGCCGCCTATGCCAGTTTTCCATATATTTATAAATGTGTGTGTGTAAAAATAGAATAAAATAAATCTGTATCAGTGACCCCTACTGGCCACTTCTAACTAGCCACAGAATTGTGCACCAACAGTGAGCTCTTGCCTCTTGCTGAGGTGCGGTGTTTCAAAGTGAGGCACAGAGTGCAGAGCCTGGCAGCGGTGTATTTGTGCTCTTTGCACTCACTTTGTGCTGGCTGCATCACTCCTGGAGGCAGGCAGCTGAAAGATGATTTTCTGACCTCAAGTATTTGTTTGTGGCATCCCACTCATTTCTCTGCTCACCACCAGCTCCATGCCACGATCCCGGCTCTTGCATTGAGCCCTGTACAGGTGCCTCCAACTCTTACTCTGTGCAGTTGCAGGGCTCTGCAAGGGACCAGGCGTTGGGGTGTTACCTTTTACAGGGTATTTTTTCCAGAAAAATTCAGTTCCCAGCTGGGACCTACACCCCTGCTCCTTGAGAAGCTGCCCAAGCACTGTGCAGTTTCTCCTCCTGGCAGCCTCACCTCAGCCCCACCAAAGCTCACTGTAAATTCTTCACCCCACTGGGTGGTAAATCCAGCATGAGTGCTGCTGTGCAGCAGACTGGAGGGCCCTCCTGGGCCAGTGATTTACCTTGGTGAAGGAGTGGAGAGAATGTGCCTGACAGGAAGGATGGCTGCTCCTATGCAAGGCAAAACCCCATGGGAAGCAAAGGCTGGAGTCACTGTGTCAGCCTCAGACCAAGACTCAAGGGGCTCTGCCTCCCTTCCCCTTAGTCAAAACTTGTTTAGCTTGTCATGCTAATAAAGTGTTTGAAATGAACTGAGTTAAAAGTATGTGGAGAGGAAGGGGGAGGATGTCTCGCTGGAGCATACAGGGAGGTGACAGGGGGTTAGGTGTAACACCAGCTCTCCTTGGTGTGTGCAGGCAGACAGGGCTTCATCCAGGTATGGGCACAGCGCTCGCCACGTGCAAGAGGAGGACACCACACACTGGGGTGCAGGGCTTGGCACTTCACCACAGTACACAAAAGGGAAGGGAGTAGCTGATCCCCCAAGCCCTCTGAGGGAGAGCAGGGACTCATGGACACTATCATGTAGACACACATGGCTGTGTGCTGTTTCTCAAGGAGCCTTTCTGCATGCCTAGCACATGCCTCCAACTCACAGAGACCTTTTTTTTTTTTGTGAAATCTGCAGCTCTGCTCTCCCTGTGGAGCTCTTGTTGTTTATAGGGACGGGTTCAGGCAGGCCAGGGAGGAATTACCTTTCCCTGGGACACGCTTGGTGCTTGGCTGAGCACACCGCTTCTCTGCTTCACGGGAGCTGCTGAAGGCCAAGGAGACAGTCAGTCTACAATTAGCCTCCCTCCCAACACTCGTCCACATCCCCTGGGGCTGCTAATTATGGACTCCTCTGCAGCCAGGGTTCAAGTCTTTCTAAGCACAGACCATAGTTTCATTAAATGACCTTGACATTCTCTGCAACAGGCTCTCCTGCCAGGTTTCACTGTGAACACCAAGACATGCCATCCTCTGCAAACACCCAGGAGCAAGCTCAGAGGCAAGCACCGAGAAAGCACAAAAGATTTGCTTCAAGAGTCTCCCATTAAATGCTTGTGTGCTCCTGGTGAGATTAAGAGGTTTCATTGCTAGAGCTGCCAGCTGGAAAGGCAAAGGGAGACCGCATAGCTGAAGATGGGCTTTGAGGCACCCACGGGTGTGTGCCAGCAAAGGGAAAGCCTGGCAGACATCTCCTTCCCACTCCAGTCCTTCCAGACCTCCTCCCGGCAGCAGGAGGCAGGTGGGGGGATACACTCCCTGAAGCAATGCCCTTGGGAGAGCCCTGACATTAATTGTTGTACATGCACACAGAGGGAAGCCAGAAATCATGGGGCAAAACAAGATCCTACACCTTCTCCTGAACTCATGAGGGTTTTTTGAAGGGGGTTTACTCAGCCTTTTGAGCTGTTGGGACACAGGTAAAACCTCTTTTCCCTGACTGCCCTACATATATACCTAAATCTCTTTCTCCCCCTCTTCAAGCCTAGGCCTTTTTTCTCTAGTATTTAATCTTTCTTTTTTAATTCTTTTTCCCCTTTTTGGTACCTTTGTCTTGTCTTAGATTGAAGTACTGAGGGTGGATTTGAGGAATCTGTATCTCAAAATAACGTATGACTTAAGCTTACTTTTGCTGCTCCTCACAGTAGGTTTGAAGGCTGTCAGGTACTGAACTCAGGTCCATCACAATGATACATGCATTCTCCCACACTCAGAGGATCTGTTTTAGTGGAGCAGCCCAGTAGGCAGTCAGATTTTAGCTAGTCCCAGCAGAGCAGCTGCTTGGAGGCCAGTGGAGAGTGCAGACCACACCTCAGGAAGCAGCAGCCCTGGTGATGAAGAACTCCCTGCATCTGGCTCTGAGAGGAGGAGAACAAGCTGATGATGAGAAACTTGGATGGAGGCTGACCCTTCGCTTTGAACAGTCAGAAATCACCTCTGTAGGGCATGTCACAGGCATCACCAGAGCATCCACACAGCTCATCCCACCTTGGCCTTGCTAATGGTAAAAGTGTGCACTGGGTATGCACGGATGGTGCCTACCCATGCCCAGCATCCTTTGTCTCCCAGGGCTGGGTCTGTGTGGCTCAGGGAAAGGTACAAATATTGCCCTGCACAAAATTACTGCAGAATCTGTCCTTGTGGAAAGCTGCTCCTTATACCATAGCCTAGAACTCATCTTCAATGCCCTGGAGCAAGAGGGTTTATAGCTCTTTGGAGTTCATTCCTATTTATTCTCATTGTCTACATAAATGTCTAGTCAGGCTTTTTTTTAATGAATGCCTTTTCTTGTTACCCAGTGGCAATGAGTTCACCGGATCATCAGCATTTAGGATGAAAGTAATTCTCCCTGTCATTCATTTAGATTGCATTTTTTTTTCATTTTGCCTTATAACCTGGCAGGTTGCAAAAAAAGCAAACTAAAGAAGCTCATGCCAAGTCTAGGCAGTGATCCCAGATACTCCAGGGTCACAGTGACTGTGACATTGGACTTGGGCAGCATTCCTGGAGGCTTTGGGAAGATACAAAATACATCTTGGGGTAGCCCAGGATGGCTACTCTTAGGGCAGTACTGGAACACAGGAAGGTGAATCCAAGGGCAGCTCCCATTCCCTGAGACACCCCTTGCAAAGCCACCAGGCTAGGGGAATTGGGTACTTCCCAGTGGCATTTCTGGTGGTCTCAGCCAGAGACCTAGGAAGATTTGAAGAGTTTTTGGAGGCTTAACTGCGCCTTTGCCACTAGAGGACAAAACTTGGGGCAGAGTGACACCAAACAGAGTCACCAAGACCACAGCTTCTCCTTTTTTCCATCATTCCCCAGATATGCCATCAGTTCCGCTGCTGAGTGTATGCATTGCTGTCTGCTAGCCTGGCCATGCTCCACAGTGTGGCAGAGCATTGAGATGGTACAAATTGCGAGAAAAGAGACAGGAGGTTTTCTACCTTTGACTTCCACCCCCCCTCCCTGCTTCTCTTTTGCCTGCTCCCTCCACTTCCCTGCTGAAGGCACAAACACCTACTGCCCATGGAAGCTATTTCTAAGCAATCCCGGGCATCTGGGGAATGAGAATCTGAACAAATATTGGAGCGTGTGTGTGCAGAGAGTGCACACACATGCACACACACACACACACACACACACACACACACGCACAGCCACAGTGCTGCTGCAAAGTCAAATATAGACCTTGTGGAAGGGGAACAATGGCTGGGGTTGGGTTACATGGCTGTAGGGCTGGCGAGCTGCTGTTTGTTGTGGGCTGGGGTGGAATTGGAAAAGCAAGGGGGGTGGGATGGGGGAGAACATTTGTTTTAACCTAGAGACCCTGGGCTGGTGCTGTGCGTAAGGCAGAGAGGGTGACCCAGAGCAAGAGCTGAAGAGGATGATCATTTGAGTTGGCAGCTCAGAGGTGTTTGCAGTCTTTCTCCAGCTTCTTTGTGCTGCTTTTCTGCCCTTCTTGAGGAATTAGAGTGAGCAGGAAGGGGTGAATTACTCTGGTCTTCTGCACAGGGAAGAATTTCTTCTCCGGGAAAGGCTTCTTCGTGAAGGAGAAGAGGCAACATTATCTGTTTTCTCAGCCCAGCATCTGCTTCTTGTCCCTGATGTCTGGCTGTCTCCAAGGTGCAGGTTCCAGACTCCGGAAGAAAGGGAAGCAGCTTCAGCTGGTTTTGACAGGTAAATCCTCCCTCTGTCTGTGAGTGGTGACGGTGTGTTGGGATGATGATGGGGGAGGGAGTCTTCATCTGGCATGCATTGGAGGGAAAACCATGGCAAGAGGTTGCTCCAGTTCCCACTCCAGGTCCCTGCTTTGTGGGATTTCCTTCACTGGAGGGAAAAGCTATGGAGGGACTCTTATGGCTAGGAAAAAATCCTTCCTAATTCTGACCCAGCAGCTGTTCCATCTGAGATGCCTCTAGGGATGGCATGGCAGAGATCAGAGCCTAGTAGAGCAGGGTCTAAGCCAAGAACAGGAATCCCCTCAATGCCCATTTCTTGGGTCTGCAAATAGAGCTGCTCTGATTAAATCGTACTGAGCAGTGCACGGACTGACACAGCAAGCCTGAGATACAGGATTATGCCTGGGGATGGGACAGGAGCCCTTCAGTGTGGAGGAAGGAGTGCACCCAAGGTCCACATTGCATGGGTCCCTTCTCCCTCCTCTGTATTCCCCTTTTACTCCCATCCATCCCTTCCTGCTTCTCTCTATGGTACTCATATGCAAAGCCAAACCTCAAACCACAAAACACATTTCCTCAGATATCCCACCTTCTAAAATCCCACCCTGGATTTTGTTCTTCATTCCCCTTCCTCAGAGCTCAGACCTTCAGCAACCAACTTTACCGCCTCAGCCTGGACAGCCCTAACTTGGTGGTACAGCTCTCACCTCCAGGAGAAGCAGCACGGAGAGAGCCACGTGTCCCACTCTGTTGGCTGCAACCTAATCCCATCTCCCCCTCTCACAGCACTCATGCTGTGGATGCAGATACTTACGGATATCAGCATACATCAGGGTCCCTCTGCAGGCCTCCTCCTATCTGCCCATTCAAATGCACACACGGCATCCAGAGGGTTTTCTTAGGCACATTTAACCAAGTGAGGTTTAAGAGCGCCCGGGCATGGCTGTGCAATGACGTTGCAGTGTAGTGTGGTCAGAACCAGGGCAGATCCCAGCAGAGGAATGTGGGAGCAGATGAGGATGTTGCAGGAGGTGGTGTTCTATTTGACACAGTTAGTGAAGGTCATAGGATTTCAAGGAGGAAGTGAGAGTGAGGCTGAGCAGCCTACACTCGGGTGTTGGAGGTGTTGCCTGTAGACCCTTGGCCTCCAACCATGACTGGCAAAGAGTGCAAGGCAGGGTGTTGTGGGTGTCAGAGCAGATATGTGGATGATTCCATATCCTAGAGCTGTAGTGATGGAAGGAGAGACTGTCTGGTTTTAAACCAAGTACCAGAAGCTCTGCTTTGCCCTCAGCCTTCCCCTCTCCTTTTTGCTCTAAGCTCCCGACATGGTAGGAATCAGGGCTCAAAAGCAGGCTGAGCTGGCTGTGAGGGATCAGGGGATGAGAATGGATGTAGAATCACAAGAAGCATCTCAGGATAGAGCTGGTGCACACCTGTCTCATAAATATCCGAAGAGCTGATGGAGCAACCTAAGCAGGAAGTTTGAACTTCTCTGTCCCTCTGTCTGTGGGGTGATAGAGACAGGAGGAGGAGGAGGGCAAGGAAAGGAACAGGGCTCCTGGCTGACAGGAGAGCAGGAAGGAGGAAGGAAGGAGGCAGCTCCTGCAGAGGTAGGCACAGTGGTAAGCCCCCATTTCATTGCTCAGTCATGTTGTGTTGTCCAGGCACGCCAAGGCTGAGCAAGCAGGGGTCCCCTCTCAGAGCTGGCAGAGACCTAGGCTTTGATGGGGTTGCTGCCGGAGCTGCTACTGGGTCCTGGGGCTTGCAGAGCTGCCACAGGCTGCTGGCAGGGCTGTCAGGAACTGCAGAGGGCTGGGGAGGACTGGAGAAGGTAGCAGGGATGGGTTGAGCTTTGTCTAATGAGATGAGATGGAGTGTGAAAACGTCTATTAAGTGCCTGTAGGATATGGTTCTTCTGCCTTCCTGTGAAAACCAGCAAATCTTATGGGATACAGGAGTAGAAAAGAGCTGACTGGTGTGAACTTGTAATCTAATTAAGGATTGCCTTTGAAGGTGACAGATATGGTCAAGTAGCAGGAAGGCCATGCAAGGTGAGGAGGAGAGCGGGCAGCTGTTTCTTCCGAAGATGTGACAGCCCAGACCCTGTCCTTTGCCTTATTGTACCTTAAGGTCCACTTAAGTGCTGATGTCCACATCTCAGGAGCGGCAGCAAGAGAAATGCTGAGGACCGCAGCTCCTCTGGATGGCTTCTTTTTGTGGGGTGACTACTACAAGTTGAACCTTTATTTTAAGGACGGGGCTTCTTAACCCTACAGTTTGCCAGTGGAGGTGTTTTAGTGGACCCCGGGGACATCAGGGAGGCGCTGCAGGAGGTGTTTTTGCTTTTTAGTATTGTTTCAGATAATCTGAGCAAAACGAAGGCTCGGATCATCGCACACCTATTTCTGAGAGGGGCGCCAGGCTGAGAGGCTCAGTGCCCCGCGGGACCGCGCCCCTGCCCGGGCGAGGGCGGCGAGCGCCGCAGCCCCCCCGGAGCCCCGGGCGGGGATACCCCCTGCAAGGCCGCGCCCCTGCGGGGCATCGCCAGCCCGGGACACCTCTCCATGCTCCGCGATCGGTGCTGGGGGCCGGGGAGTCCTCGCAGCCGCGGCTCCCTCGGGGCGGTGGGGGCCGGGCGGGGCCG